>NW_007255566.1:344706-375251 GCF_000164805.1 Carlito syrichta
TCCATCCCTCCCCCACTCCCTCCTGCCTTCCCTCCCTCTCTCTCTCTTTCTTGTTGAGGTCTCACTCTGTTGCCCAGGCTGGAGTGCAGTGGCGTGATCACGGCTCACTGCAGCCTCAACCTCCTGGGCTCAGGGGGATCCTTCTGCCTCAGTCTCCAGATTAGCTGGGACTACAAGCACACACCACCATGCCTGGCTAATCTTTTTGGTTTTTGTAGAGATGAGGTCTTGCTATGTTGCTCAGTCTGGTCTCGAACTCCACGACTCAAGTGATCCTTTCACTTTGGCTTCTCAAAGTGCTGAGATTACAGATATAAGCCACCATGCCTGGTCTGAGAATTATATTTTCATCACTTTAAGTCTTATGTGAGGTCCCAATCTTATCAGGCTGTCTTTCTAACATTTCTCACCTACTAGGACCTCTAAAAACCCCCAGGCTCTGTCTGTGTGTGTGTGTGTGTGTGTGTGTGTGTGTGTGTGTGTGTGTGGTGTCAGCTGCCCATTGAGTCATTTGTTACCAGACATATGTCATCCTAAACAGTCTGGCCTTGGGGCTTTCTGAGTCTTCCACACCAGACTCAGGGGCTGGGAATTGCCTGTGGCCCCTGGTGTGTCTGAGGAAGCCCTAAACAGGCACACCTCTCCTAGAACTTTGCACTTTCTTCTCTCACCACCTTCGCCCCGTTTCTCTGTATGTTCCTGACCATTTCGTCTGCATCCTGAATCTCTTTCTCCTTTGAGGCTTAGCCCAAGTGTAGCCTACTTCCATCTGTATCCATCCCTTGGGGCAATGAGTACTGATGAACCACCTGCTCCAGTTGAGTGAATTGAAAAAGAGGGAGATTCTGGCAGGAAAAAAGCATTGGCCACTAGCTCAAAATAGTCTCTTGCCACATGTGAATCAGCTCGGGCATGAAAGATTCCTCCAATGAGTTGCTCTCCTCAAGGGTAAGCCCCTCTGAGTTGTCACGCCCCCATCTCAGTGAAAAAGTTTTCCTGCCCGGTCTCCCTCTGTCATGCTATTAAGTTGCCAGCACTGACTGTATATCCCCTGGATACAGGTCTCTGGGCAAAGCACAGCTAATCTTGAAGGTTGGCATATCAGAGCTTCAAAATAAGAAGTTTCCCATTCTGGTTTGTTTTGCTCAGAAAGGTGAGGGCGGGCAGTGAGCAGGGCTTGGATAGAGGACTAACTTCCTGCCCTTTGAGAACTCTCTGGCTCTTTATTGAGTTGATGCCAGGAGTGGTACCAGAAGACTGCTGGTAGGAGGTGTCTTCTAAAGCACCTCTTAACGATAAGGCAGGACAGTGGGCCCTTGTGCCTATGCTGGCTTGGCAGGGTGTGTGCCTCAGTGCAGTCGAGTGTTCAGGGCAAGTCACCGTGGGCAAGACACTTAACTTTTCTGGGCTTCGATTTCCATATCTTTTTTTTTCTTTTTTCTTTAGAGTTGAGGTCTGACTCTGTCACCCAGGCTGGAATGCAGTGGCCTGATCATGACGATCATGGCTCACGGCCGTCTTGACCTCTTGGGCTCAGGCGATTCTTCCCCCTCAGTACAGTTTCCATATCTTTTGTCCATTGGCCACAACAACACCTGGCCTTTCTAGAGCATTCCAGAGCATACCTGCATATTGAATGAGATACTAGGCATGAATCAGAGTGACTAAGGGGGGTAGAGGGGTGAGAGTATTCTTTTGGTGCTATCTTGGGACATCTAGTCAATTTCATAAGCGTTTTTTTTTAATTGCAGTCTTACTCTGTCACCCAGGCTGGACTGCAATGGCATGCTCATGGCCACTGCAGCCTCAACCTGCTGGGCTCAGGTGATCCTTCTGCTTCAGGCTTCCAAGTAGCTAGAACTACAGATGCATGTGCCACCACGCCCAGCTAGTTTTTAGATTTATTGTAGGTCTTGCTAACATGTTACCCAGGCTGGTCTTGAATCCGTGAGCTCAGGCAATCCTCTCACCTCAGCCTCCCAAAGTGCAGGGATTATAGGCATGAGCCGCCGTGCCCGGCCTCATAAGCATTTTTTGAGGGCTGTGTGTTTTACCTGGAAAATATAATATTTGTAACCTGGAAGGGAACCAGTTATGGGACAGAGTGAAGAGTGGGCAGTATGGACCAGTGTTGAGATTGGAATCCCAGTGGAATCCCTCTGGGGAGGTGGAACTGGGATGATGGTTTGTGACAGCGTGTATCACTGTGTTCCTAATTTTAGTGGTTCACACCTGGAATCCCAGCACTCTGGGAGGCCGAGGCGGGAGAATTGCTTGAGCCCAGGAGCTTGAGACCAGCCTGGACAGCATGGTGAGAACTCGTCTCTACAACAAAATAAAAAAATTAGCTGGGCATGGTGGTGCATGTCTGTAGTTCTAGCTACTTGGGAGGCTGAGGCATAAAGATCGCCTAAGCCCTGGAGGTTGAGGTTGAAGTGAGCTGTAATTGTGCCACTGCTCTCCAGCCTAGGCAACAGAGACTCTGACTCAAAAAAAAAAAAAAAATCAATATTATTTTGCTTGCAGAAAATAAAGACCCACTGTAATCTAGTTAAGCAAAAGATGGAATTTATGGAAATGATACCAGTGTGCTTTAGGGAATCCAAGGGGAGCTAGCGCTCAGGAGACTTTGAACCAGGAACTGGAAACCCATTTCTATCAAAATGCCAGCTAGCTTCTTTGAAAAATTGATATGCTGATTCTAAAATTCATATGGAAATTCAAGGATAGTCTTGAAAAATAAGAACAAAGTTGGTGAACTCATACTTCCTGATTCTTTTTTTTATAATCAATCTTTTTTATTATGATATTGTGGGGTACAGTTAAGGGTTAGGTATACAGTTAAGGGTTAGGCTTCATTCAGGTACCCTCATTGATAAGAGGTGTCTCCCTGTCCCCAGACAGATATTTACTACTGTTAATCCCATCTCCCTTCCCCCCCATAGTTTCCCACCACTGTCAGTCATTTTCTTATAGTATTATATTGGATGTTCAAGGTCCACTATATGAGTGAGAACATGTGATACTCAGATCTTTGTTTCTGTGAGAGGTCACTCAGTATTATAGACTCTAGTTCCATCCAGGTTGCTGCGAAATTCATGATTTTGTTCTTTTTTATGTCTGTATAGTATTCCATCGTGTATACATCTGAGCAGCCAACAGATACATGAAGAAATGTTCAACCTCACTTATCATCAGGGAGATGCAAATCAAAACCACACTGAGATACCACCTAACTCCAGTCAGAATGGCAATTATCAATAACTCAAAAAGTAACAGCTGCTGGAGAGGGTGTGGTGAAAAGGGAACACTTCTACATTGTTGGTGGGAGTGCAAACTAGTGCAATCTCTGTGGAAAACAGTATGGCAATTCCTAAAAGCTGTAAATATTGACCTCCCATATGACCCTGCAATCCCTCTACTGGGAATATACCCTGAAGAACTCAAATCACTCTATAAAAAAGATACCTGCACACGTATGTTTATCGCAGCATTGTTCACAATAGCAAGAACCTGGAAGCAACCATGCTGTCCATCAAAAGAGGACTGGATTTTTTTTTTTTGAGTTGGAGTCTCACTCTGTCACCCAGACTGGAGTGCAGTGGCCGCTCCTGGCCACCGCAGCCTCGACCTGCTGGGCTCCGGTGATGCTTCCACCTCAGCCTTCCAAGTAGCTGGAACTACAGGTGTATGTTATCACGCCCGGCTAATTTTTGATTTATGGTAGAGATGAGGTCTCGCCAAGTTGCCCAGGCGGGTCTCGAACCTGTGGGCTCAAGCAATCCACTCACCTTGGCCTCCCAAAGTGCTGGAATTACAGGCTGAGCCACCGAGCCCAGCCCTTCCTGATTTCAAAACATATTGCAGAGCTATAGTCATCAAGACAGTGTGGTACTGGAATAAAAATAGACATCTAGATCAATCCAGTAGAATTCAGAGTTCAGAAATAAACACTCACATTTATGGTCAGTTGATTAGGCAGACAAAGGCACACTGCTGGGACTCCCTCAGGTACCAAGACGCCTCCTTCCTTTGCCTTTGCTGGGTGAGGCGTCTTTCCTTCTACTGATGCAGCCCAGGGAGTTGTCCGCTGAGCTGCGGCTATTCCTGGACTGTAGCCTGTGTTCCCTGACTGCCTTGGCTCCCTCTCCAGGGACCTGATCTTGGACATGAAGACAGTCAGCCATGTCTGCATGCCTGGAGGCATCCTGGAGGTATGCAGCCCTGAAGATGGGGGTTCTGACCTCACTGTTATTAAGCACCAACTGTGTGCTAAGGTTTCATTGCACTGTTTTCCTGAGGCTTTGCAGCTACCTTATGAAGCAGGTACCATTGCTGTCTGCACTTTACAGATGAGAAAACATAGACTTGGAGACTTTGGGAAGCTTGTTCATCGTCATCAGTAAGTAGGTCATGGAATTGGGATTTGAATCCAGGTCTGAACTTTGTGGCTGATTCTGTCCAGGGTGAAGCTGAGTGGTTCTCAGCACCTCCCTCCCTGCTCTCTTTTCCTGATGTGCTGGGGAGTTGTATATAGAGAGAGCCTTTGGCCACAGAATGCCCTCTGCCTCCACAGCACTGTGATGAGAGGGCCCCTAGCTTCCTGGGGCTCAGGCCCCTGCTGGAGATCCAGGTTAAATAGGGTCTATGGTGCCTGGATGAGGAGGACACTTAGAATCAAGGACTTCCTTAACTGTAGTGGGAATTCAGGTGGCTGTGGAGCCATATAGGAGCACTGGGGAGAGAGTGATAGCAGTACCATGCGGGAGAAAGAGGCTTGGAGTGTGAGTTGGTGGGCCCAGGTTATAACCCCAGGCTAATAAATGGACAAATTGTTAACCTCTCGGGGTCTCAGTTTCTCAGGGTCTGACTAGTGTCTGACCTGCTCTCTTCTAACCTTGCCATTCTGGGCATTTAGGTTCTTGGCTCATGCCCTTTGGTATTTCTCTCAGGACCTTGGCGATGGTAGGTACTCACAGTTGAGTGACTGAATGCATGTGTGCATGAGTGTCTTTGAGAGCAGGGACTCTGCATACTTGGTCTCTGGTTTCCTAGGGCTTACCACAGTGCTTGGCACAAAGCAGAATCTCAGTTTGTATTTGCTGAATGAATCAATGACGGGTTGTCATGCTTAGCCCATCATATGAAGGGGAGGGATGGAGAGAAAGAGACAGAGGCAGGTAGAGGGCTGCAGGTAGAGAGATGGAGAGAATGAGGCAGGCTCAGTATGTGGGGCTCCCCCTTATCCAGTCTGTTCTGGGGACAAACTTGG
Source organism: Carlito syrichta (assembly GCF_000164805.1). Taxonomy (NCBI): domain Eukaryota; kingdom Metazoa; phylum Chordata; class Mammalia; order Primates; family Tarsiidae; genus Carlito; species Carlito syrichta. The sequence goes on from NW_007255566.1 coordinate 349,979, forward strand.
GACAATGTAACTGAGTCACAGGCTACAGTTCCTCAGAGGAGAGCCCAGGTTGGTAGGTGAGGTGTCTGGAGTTTTCTAATGGAGGTCCTTGAAGCAGCAGCTGGAGAGCGAGGATGTGGAGAGTGAACCTCAGAGTGTTTCTCCCACTCCTTTTTGCTGTCCCATGCCCTCCTTCTTCAGGGACCCCTGCTTCTTTGCTGAACAAAGGTATGTGTGTGTGTGGGGGGGTATGTGTGTGTGTATGTGTGTGCTGTGTGGGCTCCAGCCATCCAAGATGACCATCGTGCACAGGGACTGGCCATAGTGGGATGGAGTGAGCAGGGGGGATGGTTCAGGGCAGCCTGTCTCCCCTGCTGAGGGCATAGTATCACATGCACTCCTGATGAGGGGACCTCTAAAATCCATTGCCTTGTAGGAAAAAGAACCCAACTTTTTACTTGTTGGCTCCAGCCCTTAGTCCCTAGAGATGGCATCTCTGCATAGGGATGGAGCATGGGATAGGGTCTGGGTATGGCTGTGGCCTCTGATTCCTTGGTAGCGGGATGGAGAGGGCCTGGAGGAACCCATGGCCTGGCTGGGGCAGCATGTTAGCTGTACTGTGACTTTTCTGGAAGTCACCTCCCAGCCACCCCTGTTCTAAGGTTCATATTTAACCAGCTAAGAGTTCAGAGTCCTGTTAGAAATGAAGTGGTTACTCAGGGCAGGAGTAGACAGGGTGTCTCAGGTAGCTTCTCTTGGCCCCTGATGGCAGCTGCTGAGACATTATCTATGCAGGACAGGGGCTCACCACACCTAGGAAGCTCAATTTCTTGCTCTGTCACAACCCCTCAGGCTTCCGTCCCCATTCTGTGAGAATTATGCACAAAATCTAGGTGATTATCTTTGCAGATATATGTCTCTCTGTTCTCCTGATGTTAGCAAGCCACATTCTCATGGGGCAGAGAGTAGAGTCAGGATCCAGGTGCCTGGGCACCAAGTCTGTCTCCAGTTTTTTAGCCTTCCTTCTAGAAAGCCTGATGCTCTGCAGTTCACCCCTTGATTCCTATCTGATGGATTTTTTCATGCACAGGTTGAGGGCCATGATCACCAATTCATGTTCCCCATCTTTGGCTACCAGGTCTTTGTTTACTGTAGATTATAAGAATCCTTGAGGCACCACAATGATATCCTAGAACCTTCTGGGGCTGACTCATCTTAATCAACCCCTCTCCTCCACACCTCTAGGGCATCTGCCAAGAGTTTGCTGGGGTTGTCAGGGATGAGGGACCTGATGTTTGGAGGGCAGATAGCTGAGTCAGTTCAGCTAACATTTACTGGGTACCTACATTCCACAGTGAGACAGACAGTTGCTATGGCATGGGACAAGTGCCACAATGCTCTCAGAGGGGATGAAGGAGCTTTTCCTGGAGGCCCAGTGATGACTAACCTATCTCCGAGGGTGTTTCAGGTCAGCAGGGAAAGGAGAGAGGCACTCTAGGCCACAGCAACCCGCAGAAGGCAGTTGGGCGTGGAGCAGCTCTGGCATGCGGGTGGGACCTGGGAGCAGTTATTTCCCGACAGAAAGTGGAGGTGGGAGTGCAAGGGGTGGGTGGTGAGAGAAGGCTGGGCCACATCTAGGAGCTTAGGAAGGCTGTGTGTGAGGAGCTGGGCTTCAGCCAGGGGAGCGATATGGTCAGACTTGAGTCTGAGGGTCCCTCTGGCTGACTGGAGCAGTTGGAGAAGAGGCAGGGAGGTCTGGAAGTGGGTATGGGACTGGAGGGAGTGGATTTCCCAGCCTGGAGCTGGTTTGGAAGTGGTGGATAAGGGCAAGGGAAGGGTCAAGATGACAACCCTCAGGTTTCTTAGTGAGCCCCGGTGGATGCTGGTCCCATTCATGGGGATGGGGAACTAGGGAGCTTGGGCCCTTTGGGGGAGGAGGAGGGAAGGGAGAAGGCTCTGGATAGGAAATCTCCCCTCCACTTTCTACTCTCCCATTCTGTCCTGGGTCCTGAGCCTTATACCTCCCACCCCACAGAAGGGGACAGGAGAAGAGCAGTGTCTTTTTTTTTTTTTTGAGTTGGAGTCTCACTTTTTTGCCCAGACTGGAATGCAGTGGCCGCTCCCGGCCACCGCAGCCTCGACCTGCTGGGCTCCGGCGATCCTTCCGCCTCAGCCTTCCGAGTAGCCAGAATTACAGGCATGCACTACCATGCCCGACTGATTTTTTGATTTATTGTAGAGATGAGGTCTCGCAGGCGGTTCTCGAACCCACAGGCTCAGGCAATCCACTCACCTCGGCCTCCCAAAGTGCGGGATTACAGGCTGAGCCACCGAGCCTGGCTGAGCAGTGTCTTGAGGGCTGTGAGAGCTGGTCTTCAGCAGATGAAGCAGCTGCTGGGCAGTGCCCTCTCCTGGCCCTGCTCAGCTCTTGGAGTGCCTGTAGTCAGTAGACTCTGGGGAGCACTGGCTGCTGCCGCCCCTATAACTGACAGCTGGCTGTGCCAGGCAGACAGAGAGCCTGCTTTCAGACACACTCCCAGTTTGGGGCTGAGGGGCACGTACCCATTTCCGTCTCAAGTGTCAGACTCTGAATCCTTGGTTTCTCCTGGATGGGCCCTGAGCCTGAGGGCAGTGTTGGCATGTGTGAGTGTGTGTAGGTGTGTGTGCCCGCTTGCCCGTGCAGGTGGACATGAGCTTTGAAGGCCATGTGGGTGCCTATGTGGTGCCTTTTTTGGCTGTAGCAAGTTCCTATGGTAACCATGAACATGCCTGTTTTGGGATCTGGAGTCTCGGGGCGTGCGTGGCTACAGGGAGAAGCAAAGGCAGGCGGGCGCTTAGCTGGCAATCGGGCTGTGGCCTGACTTCCCTGTCAGGCACTGGGACTGCACCTGAAGGTGCCCTTCGCCAGGCGACAAGGTCTGCAAGCTCCAGGGACCCATGTGCTCCTGGCCCTCATCCTGGCCAGTCCCCACCATGCCCAGGAAGCCCTGGTGAGTCCCTGTTCTGGTTTCTTGGTGGACAAACAGCTCCTGGGACTTGACCAGGTCTAGTCAGTATCTGCTGATGGGTGGGCAGGGAGCCTGGCTGGCAGCCCTGGCCTGCAGGTTCTAGGAACTGGGGATTTCTGAGATGGTGTGGGATGGTGGGCAAGAGGCTGTGCTTATCTTGAGCCCATGAGGATGCTTTGCCTGTGGCTGGTGGAGTGGAATGGTCCTTGTTGATCCTATGGGACAGGGCTAACTGCGTTCATGTGGGGGTTACAGCAGGAAGGCCAGAGACTAAGATACAGATGGGGTGGTCTGTGGCTCACCAGCCCAGGCTCAGCAACCCTGGGGCGGGGGGGGGGGCTTCCTTACTCTATTCGGTTCCCTGAATCCTCGTGAACCTCCAGGTCTCTGGCCATGCACTTGAGCTTTCTCACAGGGTACCCCAGGCCCAGGGGCCTGCTGGCTTGGCCTGGATGGGAAGGCTGAAGATTCTGTGGAAGAGGCCAGAGGACTCTGCCTGGCTCACCGGGTGCTGGATTTGGCCAGGGCTGAGGAAAATTGGCTCTCCCTGGCCTTGGAGAAAGGCAATTGCCTCCCCAGATGATGCGTCCCTTGTGCTTCTCATCCATACACTGGGCAGCCCTGGGTGTGCCAGAATGCCCTCTCTCCAGCCATCATGGGAGAGGCTCCTGAAGGACAGGAGCCTGGGCAGCACCCACGGGCCACAGAGACAGTACTGGTGTTCAGGAGTGGGGTGGTGCCTACTTCTGTCCCCTTCCTGCTGCTGGCTCTTCCGGGGCTAGTAGCAGGTAGTGGGGGATGGCAGTGTCAGGAGGGGATATAGGGGATGTATATGGCCCCTCTGGCTTGTGCTGCCTCTCAGGGGTCCTGAGTGAGGCTGCTCTGGGACAGGGCATGTTTGTGGCAGGAGTTGCTGGATCTGGCCATAGGGCTATGGTCCTGGTGAAGGGCAAGGGGAACAAGGGAACAGACCTTCCTTGCTTTGTCTGGGTCTTCCTTCCTTGGGAGGCAGAGTCCAGAGCCTGACTCCTGAAAACCTTCCCTGGTTGCATTGGGAGAGGATGAGGAGAGCCTTCGGGAGAGACCCCCCAGATCTCTGGAGGTCTTGAATCTTGGGGCTGGAAATTAAAAAAAAAAAGTCAAATTAGCCACTATGCTAATCTCCTGTTTCCCGACAACTAGTCACCTAACCTGAGCTTGGTTACCTCTAGTGACTGGGAGATCACTACCTTGCATGGATGGTTATTTTACTGTAATACAGCTCTGCTTATTCAAAGCTGACCACTGTTGTTTCATCTGTAACTGCCATTGCTTAGTCCAATCATATCCCTTGGCCTGCCCATCCGCATCTGTAAACAAAGTTAATACCTCTTTCTTCTGAGAGTCCTTCAGACATCGAAAGGCTGGCTGCTCTTGTACCCTGAGTTTTCTCTTCCTCCATTGGTCATCCTTGGCCTCTTCTGTATTTTGGATTCCTCACTGCCTGGGTTGATCTTTGTTGGAAAGATTTGGGTTTTCCAGGTAGCCTGCAGGAGCCCCATGGATATGAGGATGGACAATTAGAGGTCATGGACTTCAACCTCCTTATTTACAAGTCAGTGAATTGGGACTTTCCTCACTGGAGCTAGTACAGCATGGAGGTGACGGGTGCAGGATCAGGACGCAAGAGGCAGGCTCTCGCACTCTTGCCGGGCAGCCCCTGGTTCTCCGTGTCAGCTCCTCTATTGTTGCTGCTTTCTGACTTGGGGCCTCGGCCTCTGGTGTTCTGCAGGAATGCATGCCTGTCTCGCCAGATCGTCCATGTTACAAGAGCAGCTGGAAATCTGGAGTTTTAGGCAAAATCTTGACAATTAACTCCAGAATTTGAAGAACAGAGCTCTGTGGGGCCTATCCTGTGGACCACACCAGCCCACAGGGTCGCCAGTGCCCTCTGTTCTGGGCGTATCGCTCTGTAGGTCTCAGCTCCTGTTTCTCTGTGTTAGACTCCCAAGTCCCTCTCCCTTGGTCACCATCTCCTCCTTCTCCCCCCTCACAGTGTTCTTGCCCCAACTCAGCTGCTGACTGGTCATTTTCCAGACTGTTCCCAGACTGGATTTGCTCTCAATTAACCTTTTCTCTCTTTCCAATCCACTTCTTTCTCTGTCACTGGGTTGAGAAGTCTCTGAGTCACAGTGGGTTGGTCCTCCTGCCTCCTAGTTCAGGCCCATTATCTCCGGTCCAGACGGTGACAAAGGCCTCTAATTAACCTCCTCCTCCGGACTCTGCCAGCTGTGACTAATTCATTATTCGCAAAGCTGGCTCTAGCTCTGCGTTCTCTCCTGGCCAAAGGCAGACCTTGGTGGTGCTGGTTCCCCAGACTTGCTGTGCCTAGGATGCTGGTATTGGGATTGGCCTCCAGCCCCTGCTGGAGGTGGAGGGGTTAGATGCTAATGCCAAAAAGACTTCTCTTCCACTGACTTTGGATCCACAGCAAATAGTTTGAACCCTCCTCCCCTCCCACAAGGCAGTGGTTCCCAAACTTTTCTGTACTTTGGTCTCACCTGGGTGGGCTTTTAAAAATTCTGGTATCTAGGTTATACCCAGGTCCGATTACAACAGAATGTCTAGGTGTGGGACCCAGCATCGGTACTTTTTAAAGATCCCTGGGTAACTCCAGTGTGCAGCAGAATTTGGGAACCACTGTCCCAAGGGATAAACAAGTGTGACAGAGTAAGTGGCTTAGGTTAGGCTAGATGGTAAATGGTCCCAGGCGGGTGTGAGCCACTCTAGGCCAGGGTTTCTATTGGCATTTTGGGCTGGATAATTCTGTGTCGTGGGGCGCTGTCCTATGCATTGTAGGGTGTTTAGCAGCATTTCTAGCCTCTACCTACTAGATGCCAGCAACTGACTCCTAGCTGTGACAGTGACAAATGTCTCCAGGAATTGCTGTATTTCTGAGGCATTGGCATAAAATCTCCCCCACTCCACTAAGAACCACTGCTTTAGGCCTAGCCAGGTAGGTTCACCTTTACAGCATTCTCAAAAATGTGCAGAAGAAGAGGACACCAGCCAAGGAACCTCATCTTACTGGTCAATTTGTGGGCTTTGGAGTCAGGCAGCCTCTTTTTAAATCCTGCCTCCACCAACTAAGTGACCTTGGGCAAGTTACTTAATGTCTCTGTGCCTCAGTTCATTTCTGGTTTTGTTTTCTCATAAGATGCCTCCTCTTGACCTTCTGCTCCAGCCTGAGGGTGGTACTTGCTGTTGCCTGGCACCTTCATCTGTGCTTGTACCGCTCCGCCTGCATGGAACATGCAGTCACCTCTCCCTTCCCTGTCAGCATCAGTGTCCATGTCCTGCCTGTTCTTCCAGAACCAACTTAGATGCAGCTTTGCCATGCACACTCCCCTTCCCATCACAAAAGAGCACTCCCTTCCTGGTGCCCCGGGAGCAGCTAGAACCTCAAGGGCCACATTTAGCTTCTCTCGTGCTGTGGTGGTCTAATGGTCTGTGTCTGTAATACTCTCCCCTTGAGGTCTGAGAACATGGGCGCCTCCCCTTGAGGTCTGAGAACAAGGGTGCCTAGCCAGGGCTCTATCGCTGTTTGTTGCCCAGGTGAGGAGGCTGTCTCTTTCCCACCTCGGGCTGTGCTGTGAACCAGCAGGTTACTGCAGCGAGACCCCCCCCCCCACGCCCAACTCATTCTGAGAGGGTGGAGTGGGCGGAAATCCGTGCCTGGCAGGCCACAAAGCCACATAACTGACTTTTGGAGCCCTGCCCTGGGTTGGGGGTGTGTGACAGCAGCCACTGCCCGTCTTAGGTGCTTTGCCGCTAGCCAACACCACCTTGAGGAACTTTGCTCTATGGACTTTCCCAACCTGTTTCTGGACCCAGGAAGAGGACTCAGGAGGGACAGCTGTTATCCCCACCCTTCCATGCCCTGTGCAACCCTGCCGGCCAGCTGAACGTGGGCTGGACAACTGGCTGCTCACCCTGGCTGCAGTGCAGACTCACCTAGGGGGCTGGGTTCAAAAAGTGCAGTTTCCGGGGGGGCCCCACCCTGGGGACTGGGAACTCTGCTTCAGCTGGGTGGGGCCCAGGAAACCTGTATGTTACCGGCACTGAGCTGGTGCTTATGAAGCAGCTGGGTTTGCAGCTGTTTGGGAACCAGTGCCATTTAAAGCACTTTCCCCCACAATGCAGATTCGGTGGTTAGGCTCATGTGCTCTGAGTGACCTTAGGCAAGCTATGCGAACTGTCTGTGCCCCAGTTTCTTATTTGGGGATAATAATAGTAACTGCACATAGGCACGCTTGTTGTGAGTATTAAATGAGAAATTCAAGGGAAATAGAGCACAGTGCCTGGTACATGGTGCCTGATGTCACCTACCTTAACATTTCTGATCTTATTAATAATAGTCTTGTGCTGAGTGGTCACACACATGGAACCATGTGATGTACCCTCATGCCTGTAGGCACACCCACACATGACCACACAGGCAAACTGGAACCATGTGCTCCCAGACCCAAGCCTGCCGGCTGAGGACAGGTGTGTGCACATGGCATGTCACAGCAGACACACGTGTGAACATGCGGTCACTGGGTAGACGTGGTCAGGAGGGCAGATGTGTGTGTACACAAAGCCCAGATGATCAGGCTTTTATTTTATCCATACTCTAACATTATTCCTGGAGTTAGCAGCACCTGGGCTGAGCTCTGGGAGCCCAAGGTGCCTCTTGTTTCCACAGCAACCACAATGCAGTAAAAACAGGAGGAGGAGGGAAGAGATGGAAGAGGCCTGAGCCAGCTTCCAGGGGCATCCTGCCTGCGCTGGATCTTGTTTCCACATCTTTGTCTATTCTGAGGTGCTTTTTTTGGGGGGGGGATAATGACATGGGAAACCTCTGACCCAGACCACATGACCCAGAATTGATAGTTTGACAGTTGTCTCATTTTCATCACACCTTTAAAAAAAAATTGTGATCAAGTATACATAACATAAAATTTACCATTTTAACCACTTAAAACATACCATTCAGTGGCATTAAGTACATTTACAATGTTGTGCAACCATTGCCACTATTTCTAGAACTTTTCATCATCCCAAACTGAAACTCTGTACCCATTAAATAACACTTAAAATTCTCCATTCCCCTGTCTTCCCCAGCCCTGCTGGCAACCACCATTCTACTTTCTGCCTCTATGAATTTGAGTATCTAAGAACCTCATAAAAGTGAAACCATACAGTACTTGTCCTTTTGTGTCTGGCCTATTTCAGTTAGCATAATGTCCCCTAGGTTCATTCATGTTGTAGCATGTGTCAGAATGTTCTTCTTTTTAAAGGTTGAATAATATTCTGTTGTGTGAATGTATCACATTTTGTTTATCCATTTATCCTTTTGGCTGTTGTGAATAATGCTGCAGGGAGCCTGGGTGTACAAATATCTGTTTGAATCTGTTTTCAATACTTTTGGGTATAGATCTAGGGGCAGAATTGCTGGATCATATGGCAGTGCTATATTTATTTATTTTTTAGTTCAAGAAATAAATAGCTGGGCTTGGTAGTGCATGCCTATAGTTCTGGCTATTTGGAAGGCTGAGGTGAAGGATTGCCGGAGCTCAGAAGGTCGATGTTGGGGTGGCTGTGGATGTGCCACTGCACTCTAGCCTGGACGACAGAGTGAGATTCCAACTCAAAAAAAAACTCAAAAAAAAAAAAAAAAGAAGAAAAAGAAATAAACACACAGATAAAGTTAAACCCCTGTAGTCATTCCCTCTTGGTCCCATTCCTGTTTCCTTTATCCATGGGGCTGTCACTATCAGGAATTTGGTGTGTTTTCTCTCAGCCCACGTTTTCAATGTTTTCAGCCATACATAGGTATCTAGCTTTTGTGTGTGTGTATTAAAAATGGATATACTTGATGCATTTTTCAATTGTGTGAGGTGGTGTTCTGGTGCCAGACTGCCTGGGTTCAGCTCTTGGCTCTGTCACATAGCAGCTTTGAGACTACCTTGGGTGGGCTATTTAATCTTTCTGTGCTTCAGTTTCCTAATCTGTAAAATGGAACTACTAGTAAGACCTAAAACCTACTTGTGGGTTTATTCTGGAGATTAAGTTTATGCATGATCAGTGTTCAGAACAGAGAAAGGATTAGTTGTTACCATCAGGGTTCTGCATTTGTGTCCTTTCATGTGGCTTTTGAAATCTTTCCATGGTGTCACAGATCTAGTTAGATAGATCTACTTTTGCTTCTTCTTCTTTTTTTTTTGAGTTGGGATCTCAGATCTCACTCTGTCGCCCAGATTGGAGTGCAGTGGCACGCTCCCGGCCACTGCAGCCTCCACCTGCTGTGCTCTGGTGATCCTTCTGCCTCAACCTTCCAATCAGCTGGACACCAGGTGTGCGCTACCATGCCCAGCTAATTTTTGATTTATTGTAGAGAGGAGGTCTCACCAACTTGTCTGGGTGGGTCTCGAACCCGTGGGCTCAGGCAATCCACTCACCTCAGCCTCCCAAAGTGCTAGGATTACAGGCTGAGCCACTGAACCCGGCCTCTTTTTTTTTTGAGTCAGAGTTTCATTCTGTCGCCCAGGCTGGAGTGCAGTAGCACACTCACAGCTACTGCAGCCTCGACTTGCTGGTCTCAGTCGTTCCTTCTGCCTCAGCCTTCCAAGTAGCTGGAACTACAGGGATATGCCACCACACCTAGCTAATTTTTTGATTTATTGTAGAGACAAGGTCTTGCCAAGTTACCCAGGCTGGTCTCAAGGTCCTGGGCTCAGGCAATCCTCTCACCTCAGCCTCCCAAAGTGCTGGGATATAGGTGTGAGCCACCACATCGGACCTAGTTTCTTCTTTTTAATTGCCATGCAGTGTTTATTTGTACAATCATATCACTTTTTTTTTGGTATTCCCTATTGATCCCCTATTGCTGGACTCTTAGGTTGTTTCCATTTTCTGGTTGCAAGCCATGCTGCAGTGGCTGTGCCCTCCCCTGACCCTCTGAGTATTTGTGTGAAGGGGGGTGAGAGAGCAATCTAGAGGTGGTGCTGCTGGGCTGCAGCTCTGCTACATGTTGCCAGATTGCCCTTCAGAGAGGATGTGCTATTTACACTCCTACGGGGGTGTATGAGAATTCGATAAGAGTCCTATTCCCCACATCCTCACTGATATTTCATCTTCACATTGATTTGAATGACAAGAGCACATTTTATTTTAGTCTTTATTATACAAACATTTATGTAACTCTGAATAAGCAAATGAAAACCCTCATGGCCCAACTCTCAGATCACAGTGGCCCAGCCTCCTCTGGGTCTCTCGCCACAGGCCCAGGGATGGACTTTTTTCTGTGTTGTATCACAAGCATTTCCCCAAATTGGTGCAATCTTTTTTCCCCTTTTAAAAATAGCATTTTTTCCTGGTTATAAAAATAGTATGTGCTTCCTGTGGAAGTTTTAGCGACTACGTAAAAATATTGAAATTAAATAAAGAAAAATAACTCATGACCCACTACCCAAAATGTTTTTAAATGTGTTTGTTTTTTATCTTTCTTTAAAAAGTTATTACATAATGATATTTTCAACATAATTTAAAAAACCCTCTTTTATGAGTTGGGGTCTCACTCTGTTGCCCAGGCTGGAGTGCAGTGACACAATCATGGCTTGCCACAGCCTCAAACTCCTGGGTTCAAGCAGTTCTCCTGCCTTGGCTTCCCAGAGTGCTGGGATTGCAGGTGTGAGCCACTATGTCCAGCCCATTAAAATTTTTTAAACATATGATTTAAAATATTACATACCATCTGTCATTATGATGTTCCATAGTTTATTTAGCCATTGCTTTATTTTTAGATACTAAGGTTATTTTCAATTTCTGACTCTTAACAATTAATACTGCAAAAAACATCCTTGAATGTAAATTTTTTAATGTGTCTTTTATTATTTCCTTTGACTACCACTAAAGGAAAATAAATGTTTCATGTATATTTTTAAAAATTTTGTAGAGAAAACATGTCTTGATGGTTCTTGTTCTTTTTTTTTTTTTTTTTTGAGTCTGGGTTTCACTTTGCTGGAGTGCAGTGGCCTGATCATTATGATCACGGCTCATGGCAGCCTCGACCTCCCGGACTCATGGGATCCTTTCACTTCAGCATATTGAGTAGTTGGGACTATAGGAGCACACCACCATGCCCAGCTAATTTTTAAACAATTTTTTTTGTAGAGACAAGGTTTTGCTATGTTGCCCAGGCTAGTCTTGAACTCCTGGGCTCAAGTAATCTGCCCGCCTCGGCCTCACAAAGTGCTAGGATTATAGGGGTGAGCCACTGTGCCTGGGCTCTTGCTCCTTTTTCTATTCAGTGTTCATCTTTTTCTTATCAGAGCTACTAGGCCTTTGTTGTCCATATTTTTATTTCTTTGAGTTAGAGTCTTTTTTTTTTTTTTTTGAGTTGGAATCTCACTCTGTCACCCAGACTGGAGTGCAGTGGCCGCTCCCAGCCACCGCAGCCTCGACCTGCTGGGCTCCGGCGATCCTGCCGCCTCAGCCTTCCAAGTAGCTGGAACTACAGGTGCACGCTACCACGCCCGGTTAATTTTTGATTTATTGTAGAGATGAGGTCTCGCCAAGTTGCCCAGGCGGGGCTCGAACCCGCGGGCTCAGGCAATCCACTCATCTCAGCCTCCCAAAGGTGCGGGATTACAGGCTGAGCCACCGAGCCCGGCTTTGGCTCATATTTTTATTTCTGAATGATTGATCTCAGTTTGCATTTTGCTCATACATTTGACTGGTGCTTTTTCATGTGAAAGTTATAAACTTTTAGGTGGTAAAATCTGTCAGTCTTTTCATTTCCTACTTCTTTTATGTTATGCTGAGAAAAGTCCTACTTGCCAGGCGTGGTGGCTTACACCCGGCACTTTGGGAGGCTGAGGCAAGAGGATCACTTGAACCCAGGAGTTCGAGACCAGCCTGGGCAACATAGCAAGACCTCATCTCTAAAAATTAAAAAAATAGGTTTAAAAAATCTTAAAAAAAGAAAAGTCCTCTCAGAAAGCTGAAAGCAGATGGTCGCCTATATGTTCCCTTTTTGCCCCTTATAACAGTTTTATTTCTTTTTTGCATTTAACCCTTTAATCCATCTGAAATTTAGTTTGGGATAAGATGAGAAATGAAATTATAATTTTGTTTTTTCCAAATAATCAGTCAGTGGCTCCAGCACTAGACTTTTAACAATTTCCCCCCCATTTTTCCTACTATATTCTTCCATATCCTAAGGTACCTTTCTGGTTTCTGTTTGATTCCCATTGCCCCATCTGTTGATTCTTGCGCAGGTTCAGAGGTGAGAAGAGCTCAGGTAACAGAGGAGGAGTCCAAGAGTCTCAGAAGACTAGGGAATCAGGTCCAAGGGTGGGGCCCTGGACTGTGGTGGGGGCCTGGAAGGCCAGGCTTTGGAATGTGTTTCATTTGCTGAGCTAAGGCAGACAGTTGGAGGTTTTGCATAGAGGTCTGGGGAGACTCTGTGGAGGGACAGAGCTTCCCAGGAAGGTGACTGTGACTGCAGAGTGGACCCTATTAGAAGTTGTTGAACAGGGAGCAGCCGCTGCTCAGGAACCATGAACGTGGCTTTGAGTGTGGTGTGGAAGCAGACAGATGACTGCAAGGTGCTACAGGTAGCGCCTGCAAACCTGCATAGGTGGAGGCTGTGAACTTGGTTTGGGAGGGAAGGGGTGAGGTGGGCTCAGTGTGGCATCTGGGTGACCGGAGTAATTCTTCTGTGAGTCAAGATTTTTTCAGAATGTGAAGACTGACATGATGATGGTTTAGTATAAAACTACACGGGAATAATAATAGTTTTAGCAAACATTAAGTGCTTACTCTGTGCAACTAAATTGTGTGAGACACTTTTATATGCATCGCCTTGATCTTCACTCCATCCCTATGAGATATTTGCTCTAATTCCTATCTGACAGATGGGAGAAATGAAGCTCACAGAGGTTGTCACTGCCTTGAGGTCACAAAACTAGGAATCTGGGAGTTGAAGCAGGTTTGTCTGCTTGTGTCTGGAGTAAGGAGGCACAGAGATGTCCTCAGGAGCTCCTGAGTCATGTTGGATCCCAGATCTTCCAGGATTGCGGTGTTCAGCATTCTAAAAAAGCAGTGCACTGCCTGGGACCCAGTAGCAACTCCAGAGGCCTGGTCCCTCTTGTTCCTCGTAGCAGCGTCCATCGCTTCCTATTAGACAGCTTCTCTGAGTGCATTTGGTGTCCATACTCCATCTAGTTGGTAGTTGGTCATTGTCTGATTGGTCCAGACTCTTTGTGGTAGCGGCCAGCACCTAGTTCAAACCAGCCTGAGTCAAAAGGAGGTCTCTTGGTTCCTGTAACAGGGAGGTCCAGGGGGATGGTCTATCTGACTTGAGGTATAGCTTGATCCCAGGACTCAGACCATCTTCCAGACTAGTGTTGTCCATTACTGCAGCCATTGGTCACATGTGGAAATCTATGTATAAATTAATCGGTACAAGGCCAGGCATGATGGCTCACACCTGTAGTCCCTGTACTTGGGGAGGCTGAGGTGAGAAAATTGCTTGAACCCTGGAGTTCACGATCAACTTAGGCAACATAGTGAGACCTCGTGTCTCCAAAAATATAAAAATTAGCCAGGCGTGGTGGCAGGTACTCCCAGTTTTCAGGAGGCTGAGGTGGAAGGATCACCTGAGCCCAGGAGGTCAAGACTGTGGTGAGCTGTGATCATGCCACTGCATTCCAGCCTGGGTGACAGCGTGAGATCCTGACTCAAAAAAATTAATCAGTATAATTAAAGATTCACTTCCTCAGTAGCACTAGCCACATTTCATGTGCTCATTTCATGTGGCTGGTGGCTACTGTACTAAACAACACAGATACAGAACATGACAGAACATTTTCATCACCACAGAGAGTTCTGCTGGACAGTGTTAGTTGACATAGAAGGCCAGGCATCCCTGCAGGACTTCCAAGAGCCAGAGAAGCTCAGGGATTCCGCCCAGTCTGTGACTTGTCACATGCTGCAGAAATGCTCCTGGACTCCCATGCTGGAAGTTGTCTGAGCTGCACAAATCCAGTGCCACTAGGTGGTGCCAAGGAAGCAGCCACAAGCTGGTATCTTTGGCAGCTGGGAGCTCAGGCGTAGCTCCTGCCTTTTTGGGCCTGCTGACAGGTGCAGAGAGAAATGTCACCTCAAGAGGGAAGTTCCTGGTCCCATAGTTGGCATCTAGTTCAAATGTAATATGTTGTGGGCCCTGGTGTGTCTCACACACACACACACACACACACACACACACACACACACACACACACACACAAAACACACATGAGTACATGCATTCAGATATAACCATACAGGGCCACTCAGGGTCATACACAGTCATGTCCACTCTCTAGAAAAGGTACAAACACAATCAGTGCCATGTACCATCATAAGAGCAACAAAAATAGTTGCCATTTCCCCAGCACTTGCTGTGTTACCTCATTGCATCCTCACAACTGTCCTGTGTGGTGGCTCCTATTGTTCTCATTTAAAGAATTTTTAAAATTTTTATTTAAAAAAATTTTTAGAGATAGAGTCTCTCTCTGTTGCCTAGGCTGGAATGCAGTGGCATGGTCATAGCTCACTGCAGCCTTGATCTCCTGGGCCCAAGTGATCCTCCCACCTCACCCTCTTGTGTAGCTCAGACTACAGGTAGGTGCCAGCATGCCCAGCAAATTAAAAAAAAAAATTTGGTAGAGATGAGATCTTGCTATTGTTTGAGGCTGGTCGTGAACTCCTGGCCTGAACCTACCCTCCTGCCTTGGTCTCCCAAAGTGCTGAGATTACGAATGTGAACCCCTGCACCCTGCCTGCTCTTCCCCTTTGAAAATGGAAGAAACCAGCCGGGTTCGGTGGTTCAGCCTGTAATCCCGCGCCTTTGGGAGGCTGAGGTGAATGGATTGCCTGAGCCCGCGGGTTCGAGACCCGCCTGGGCAGGCGAGACCTCATCTCTACATAAATCAAAAAATTAGCCGGGCGTGGTAGCGCTCACCTGTAATTCCGGCTACTTGGAAGGCTGAGGTGGAAGCATCGCCAGAGCCCAGCAGGTCGAGGCTGCGGTGGCCGGGAGCAGCCACTGCACTCCAGTCTGGGCGACCGAGTGAGACTCCGACTCAAAAAAAAAAAGAAAAAAGAAAAGAAAATGGAAGAAACCAAAGCTCAGGGAGGCCAAGTGGCCTGCCCTGTCACACAGCAGGTATGAGGTGAGAGCTGGGATCCATCCAGGACAGCCTGCCTCTGTAGGCTTCGCTATCTTGTTGTCTTGATCGCATTTAACTGTGAGTGCAGGCACCCAGGCCCAGACCCACGTGACCAAGTTCAGACACACAGTTCCAGGTGTGGAAAGATGGACTTGTGTTCTACACCACCACAGGTGCACGTGTGCATGCTGGTCCCACTTTCCCTTAAGGCCATGATTATTTTCGGTTATGTGAGGTCAGAAGGGCTGTGTTCAGAGAGAACGTGTCCAATGTCTTATGTGGTTCTTGTCTCCTGTTCTGGGGCCCAAGTTCCTCAGAGTGAGCTGGGACCCAGCCTTTGTCCAGGGAGCTCCAGCCACGCCTGCACACCTTGACCCTAGACAGTGTGGGGTCAGGAATTTGTGTTTGAGAAAGAAAAACTTTCAGGATTCTAATTCAAGTAGAAAAACCATTTTGCCTTTATCTTTTTCTGGGCATCTCACAATCCATTCTTAGGTCACCCCTAATACTGAGTATGTACTATTGTCTGCGGGAGAGGTGGCCCTGGGGCACACAGAATAATGTGGGCATCTGAACCTTCTTGAGGAGCTGTGCCCAGTTCACTCCTCTGTGAGCTGTCTGTCAGGACTCATAGCTCACATACCAATACTATCAAGGTAAAAAAAAATGTCAGGTCCCCGAGTGGCCCTGTAAAAAATATTGCAGGTGGAAAGAGTGCAGAACAATCGTGGAGCAGCTACTGAGTAACCAGAATGGGGAACTAACAGAATTGATTAAAATAGCATATTGAGTTGGGCACCATGGCTCATGCCTGTAATCCCAGCACTGTGGGAGGACAGGAGGATTGTTGAGGCTAGGAATTTGAGACCAACTTGGACAACATAGTGAGACCCCCCTATCTCTACAGATTTTTAAAAAAATTAACCAGGCATTGTGATGTAAGCCTGTGGTCCTAGCTACGTGAGAGGCTGAGGCAGATGGATGGCTTGAGCCCAGGAGGTTGAGGCTGCAGTGAGCCAAGATCATGCCACTGCACTCCAGCCTGGGTGACAGAGAGTGAGATCCCAACTCAAAAAAGAAAACAAAAAGGAAAAAAGAAAGAAAAAAAGAAGAAGAAGGAAGAGAGGACGGGAGGAAGGAAGAAAGGAGGGAAGAGAGAAAGAAAGAATATATTGGTCATGAATTCTATTGACTGAGCAGAAGTAAGGAAGCTTGGCCAGAGAGGAGGACGAGGCCAATGTGGTGGTCCCAAAGGGAACACCTGGAATCTTCAAGGGATGACTCCGTACGGTGTCTAATTCCACCCCACAACATGTCATGCTGCCTACTCTTTTAAACACAGGCTTGTCAGTAGCAATTCTGTAACCTGTCATGGCAGGGTCATTTTTGGCTTACAGTTTGAACAGGAATAGGGAGAAAAAGGGAGGAGAAGAAACTTTGCTGTAGAACTGGGTCAAATTGGAACAGAAGAAGGAAGAACATGAGTGCTTATGCCTTTGACTGAGCTGTTGACAGCACCGAGGTCAGAGGCAGGAGAAATGAAGCTGTTTGTTTATCTTCTTTTCTTTTAATTTTCAATTCAGGGGCTTCAGGCACATGCGTGTCACATGGGTCTATTGCATTCTGGTGGGGATTAGGCTTCTGGTATACCCATTACTAAAATCGTGGACATTGTACCTGAGAGGTGATTTTTGCTGCCCCCACATCCTCTTCCCTTTAGGGTCCCCAGTGTCTATTATTTCCGTCTTGATGTCCATGCACTCCCACTGTTTAGCTCCCATTTATGAGTGACAGTATGTGGTATTTGGTTTTCTGTTTCTGAGTTAGTTTACTTCGGATAACAGCCTCCAGCTCCATCCGTGTTGCTGCAGACGGCATGGTTTCATTTTTTTTTTTTTTTATGGCTGCCTGTTTGTTTATCTAATGAATATTCAGAGCTCCTACTTTAAGCTAGCCACCTGTTTTAGGTGCCTGGGATCCCTTTGGTGAATCCTGGCTTTGCCACTCACTACCGAGATTTTCTTGGGCAAACCCTGAACCTCTCTGAGCTTCTGTTTCCCCACCTGGGAAGTGAAGTTAATGAGAGTCTCTGCCTCATAGGGACGTTTGAGGATTTTACATGAGCTAACACAAGAAAGGTGACACAGAGTTAATGCCCATGACTGCAACTATTCTTGAAGACAGAGTGGGTAGGTGTGAAAAGGTCTGGTCCCTGTATCCAAGGATTTCACAATCTTTGGAGACAGATGTTTAACAGTCATCTGCAAAACACAAGGCAGTACCGTTAGAGATAGGGGAGGAACTGTGAATTCTTCCTGCTGGAATCAGGGAAGGCTTCCTGAAAGAGGTGCCACTTGAAGATTGAAAAGGAATCCTCTAGGAGGAGAGGGTTTCAGGGGATGTTTCAGACGAGGGAACAGCAAGGGCAAAGGCTGGAGTGGGTGGGAAATTGTATGGAGCTGTTTGAGAAACAGAGTCAGACTCCAGCAATGGATGGAGGGGCCTGTCAGGAAACAACAGAAGTGAGTGTGAGGTCTGCTCAGGAGGGAGTCTGAATGTGGTGCTGAGGAGGTGATGGGCACCCAGAAGAGCAGGATGGGGAGCCCCCTGTCTCCCTTACTTGGGAAGGTAGCTTTGGGAGTCCTGGGGATGGAATAGGGAGGGATGGAAACAGTTGCAGTGCTCTTGAGGCAGGGTGAGGGTCCGCCTTAAGGTGGGCTGGGGCTAAAGGGAAGGGCCAGGCTGGAGACTGGGAAGGTGGAGTTCTCAGACCCCGAGGTGTGTGATCCACATGGACAGTGAAAGGGGGCATCCCAGGGAAGTGTGAGTTTCATGCCTGGGGGATTTGCAAAGCAGTCATGTGAGTCTGGCAGGAGGGAACACAGTTTGCAGGGGAAGAGGACAACTTTGGCCTTGGACATGGTGAGTTCGAAGAGCTGTGAGTCGTCCCAGTGGAGTTTGAAGTTGGGTTTTAAGTGCAGGAGAGCTCAGCTGATTGAATACAGAATCACTCACCCAACAATGCTCATTGCCAAAGCCGGTGCTGAGTGTGAGTCATACAAAAGTGGACAGTTTAGACTCTGTCGGGTCTCATGGTACTTTCTAGTGGGAGAAAGCAGACAGGAACAGAATAAAGAAACCAGACATTTCAGAGAGTGCCCAGTCCTGTGAAGATGAGGGTTGTGGGGGGGCTACTTTAGGTGGGTAGTCAGGAACAGAACAGCCTCTCCATGGAAGTGATATTTGAGGGAAGACCCAAAGGAAGAGAAGGAGCCGGCCATGAAGATATCTGGGGGAAGAGCATTCCAGGCAGTGGGAACAGGCTTGGCAGGTGAGAAGGTGAGGACGAAGGCCCCTAAGACCAGGAGGGAGGAGTGGGAGGTGGGATAGCAGACAGAGAAGTGGCGGCTGGTTCTGGTGACGGGCAGGATGGGAGCATAGACAGTTCTTCACTGCGCCAGCAGGTGGCGCTGTTAGCCCAGAACTGCCAGGTCTGCCAAGGGCATGGCCAGGAGAGCAGGTGGGCCGGCAGTTACCTTGACCTCAGGTTTGTGGGCTCATCATAACCTCCCTCTTCCCCTCCCCTTGGGGTGGGGGGGAGATAAGTCTTGACTAGAGGCAGAAAAGCAATTGTAATGGTTTCCTGACTGTTTTGCTTCCCTGCTGGTTCTTGTTTTCAGCATTTCTTTGCTCACCTCTTCTCCAGAGGCGACTGTTCCCTCCCATTTCTGGGTATCTGTGACATTTCCCTCTCTCTTTGCTTTTGCATTTTGCTTTCTCAGTCTCTGCTCCTCCCTCTCCCGTTGCTCCCTGGTGCACCTGGCTCCTGTCTCAAAGATTAATTACTTGCTTTCCTAATGTAGTTCAGATGAAAGGGGTGGTGAGTTAGTGTCAGGAAGGCACTGTTTTCTTTCCCCTTTTTTTTTCTGAGTCAGGGGTCTCGCTTTATTTCCAGCTGGAGTGCAGTGGCACGATCACGGCTCACCGTAGCCTTGACTCCCACCCATCCACCTCCCTCCCTGGGCTCAGACGATCCTTCCGCCTCAGCCTCCTGAGTAGCTGGGACTACAGGCATGCCCCACCATTCCCAGCTGATTTTTAAAACTTTTCTGTAGAGGTGAGGTCTTGCTATGTTGCCCAGGCTGGTCTCCAACTTCTGGGCTCAAGCAATTTTCTCACCTCGGACTCCCAGAGTGCTGGGATTATAGGCATGAGCCACTGCACCCAGCCCCAGGTGGGTACTGTTTCTTATCTCAGTGTCTACCTCTCCTTCCCATGGCTTCAGTTTTTCATGAAAGGCCAGGGCTGGGGTAGTGACCCTCCCAGCAGAGAATGTTCCTGGGGTCTTTCACTCTAGGACACTTTGGGTAGCTCACCTCCAGCACCTCCAGCAAGCAGCCCTGGCTTCACTAGGGCTTGAACTGAGATGGGAGAACTGGACAGCACCACAGATAGTATAAGACACACAGGCGCTCACTGTAGGGATTATTATGAAAGGGTCATTTTAGTCCACAAAGACAAGTTACTGCCCTGTACTCTATGCTCTTTGAGTTATTTCTCAGTGGGGACTCAGCTGGTACAGAACCTGGTTGGTCTCCTGGCGGTCAGATGTCAGGGGTAAGACTGAAGGGTGAGGGGGTCTTGGCTTTGGTCTGTGGGTCACAGAGTGGTTAAGAGTTTGGTCTCTTTATTTTGTTTTATCTTCCTTTACATTTTCCTGTAAAATAAAAGTTTACAGTATTTTACTTTATTGCAGTAAGAATACATAAGATCTACCCTGTTAAAAGATGTGTAAGTTTACAATACATTATTGTTGACTATAGGTAGGTAAAAGTTTAGTCTCCTTAAGCCTCCTGCTGGGTTAGTAGTCTAGTTCACTTTACCATGGGACCCTGTACAAATTGTTCAGCATTTCTGTCTCTTGGCTTCTTCATCTATAATAGTAACTATCACGTAGGTTGTTGTGGGGATTACATGAGTTAAGTGTAAAATGCTTCAACATACACATGCTTGCTATTATTATCATTATTACTCTGTATAAAATATTAATTAATGTTAAAATAATAACAGCAATAGAATAGTATGTGTTATTATAATCGCCAACTATATAGAGCTTTCTGGTTTGAGTCATCTGCTTCCCACAGATCTCACCTTTCCACTCTAGTACAGAAATGATTATCCATGTCTGTCTGCAGGGCTGTGCTTTTACCAGAAAGAAAACATAATGCAATGTTCAAGAAAACACGAGAAAAGTGAACCCTGTAACTAAACCTCCCTCCCTAACACAGAAACTATTTATTTACAAGTTCGCATTGACATAGGCCAGTGGTTTTCCAAGTGAACCACCTAGGGTTTTTGCTAACATTCAGATTCCTGGGCCTACTGCTCTAGAATTTGGAGGGTGGAACTGGGGACCCTGCAATGTTCACTATGGTCAGTGTCTGGAAACCCTGAGTGTTGGCGGGTTTCACCCATGCCATCCCATCTACCTGCCTCACACTGTCATTGTCCCAAGATCCACGTTTGACCCATGTGTGCAAGAGTGTGGCATGGAGGAGTATCTCCTGGGGAGCCAGCCTAAGGCAGGTTATTTCATGCAGGTTAGACATAGATAAGTTTCTCGCAGGCAGGTTGAAATGAAAATAGGGTAAGCGTTCAGGCATCTTTCCTATCGGTATATGATCTTTACCTGACTGACCAGGCACACCAGACCTGACCACCTTGCGGGCTGGAATGTGGATCTACCAGTACAGTACATTACAGAGACAACAGGGAATTACTCAAAACACAGACATGATGTTCTAAGAAAAACCCCAATCTAGTTAGACAGTAGCTTCTGTTATTTAGAAGATCCCTGTGACCTTAGTAGGTTGAGAGATGGTAATCAAGACTCGTGACCAGATACCTGCAACCCACTCTTATTAGCTCATGGTTTGCTTAATCATCATTGTGAAAGTATGGAAAGCTTCTAGTCAAAGGCAAGCACATGTCTTTCTCTTAAGGCACCCATGCTCTTTGAGCGTATCTTTTTCTTTCTAATAAATTCTGTTTTAAAGTATTCTTGGGACTTGCGCTGAAATTCTTTTTTGTCACCAAGTCAAAAGAGCCCATGGAGCAACATACTGCACTCCACCCGGCATCAAGCCTAATGGACTGCCCAGCAACCTTGTTTCCAGACCATAAGTAAACGAACTGATCCCCTAGCAGGTGGGCATATAGGTTGCTTCAAGTTCTCCACTACCAAAAGTACCCATAGGGTGATCATCTTGGTACATGTAGGGTTTTTTTTCATGATTTTATTTCCTTAGGATATATTCCAAGAAGAAGATAACTGGCCCAAAGGTCACAGGCTTCTGTTTTTAATGACTGGTGCTAAATATTTCCACAATGCTTTTTAAGTATTGTCAGCTGGGCGCAGTGGCTCATGCCTGTAATCCCAGCACTTTGGTAGGAGGAGGCAAGAAGATTGCCTGAGTTCCACAGGTTTGAGACCAGCCTGGGCAACATGGCGAGACCTCATCTCTACAATAAATCAAAAAATTAGCTGGGTGTGGTGGCGTATGCCTGTTATTCCAGCTACTTGGAAGGCTGAGGCGGAAGGATTGCCTGAGCTCAGCAGGTCAAGGCTGTGGTGGTTGTGAGCATGCCACTGCACTCCAGCCTGGGCAACAGAGTAAGACTCCTACTCAAAATAAAATAAAATAAAATAAAATAAAAATAAAGTATTGTCATTATCTTAACTGGTGTTATTTAAGTATAATTCATTTTGAATAGATTATTTACATGGTTCAAAATCCAAATGATATACAAATATATATGCTAGGAAGATCTGTTTTTGCTTCAATTCACCCTGTCCCCACCTTCTGAAATTCACTTGTGAGGTGGTTCTTTCCAGTGTTTCTTTTTTTTTGAGTCAGAGTCTCACTCTGTTACCCAGGCTGGGGACTGCAGTGGCATGCTCACGGCCACCGCACCCTTGACCTGCTGGGCTCAGGCGATTCTTCCGCCTCAGCCTTCCAAGTAACTGGAACTACAGATGCATGCCACCACGCCTAGCTAGTTTTTGTGATTTATTGTAGGGACGAGGTCTCACCAAGTTGCCCAGGCTGGTCTCCAACCCCCCAGGTTCAGGCAATCTTCTCACCTCAGCTTCCCAAAATGCTGGGATTACAGGCTAAGCCACCTCGCCCAGCATCTCCTTTTCTCATATAAAAGGTAATATCCCACAAGACACTGTTTTACATGTTGCTTTTCTCACTGGAAAACATATCTTGCAGATCTTCTCATATTTGTCCATTGAAAGCAGCCACCGCTACTGCCTCTCCGCTTTCCCCCAGCCTCCTTCTCTTCCTCCTCCTTTTAAAAATAACTGTGTAGTATTTCACTGTGTAGATTTATTTTTAGAGGGTGATGATTCTTTTAAGAAATTTAATTTTATATAACACATGTAATGTAAGAATACTTTTTTTTTTTTTGAGTTAGAGTCTCACTCTGTTGCCCAGGCTGGAGTGCAGTAGCACGATCATGGCTCACTGCAGCCTCCATTTTCTGGGCTCAGGCGATCCTTCCACCTCAGCCTCCTGAGTAACTGGGAGTACAGGGGTGCGCCATCACATCCACTTATTTTTAAATTTTTTTGTAGAAATGAGGTCTCACTATGTTGCCCAGGCTGGTCTTGAGCTTCTGGACTCAAGCAATTCTCCCGCCTCAGCCTCCCAAAGTGCTGGGATTACAGGCATGAGCTACCGTACCTGGCCAAGAGTACATTTTACCAGAACATTAAATATAAAGTCTCTTGTGGCCAGCGATGCCTCTTCTCCCAGAGTAGCCACTGTTGAGAGTCTGGTACATATTTTTCTAGATAGGTAAGAAAATGTTTCTACATACATCTTTTTTTTTTTTTTTGAGTTGGAGTCTCACTCTAATCACCCAGACTGGAGTGCAGTGGTATGCTCCCGGCCACCGCAGCCTCAACCTGCTGGGCTCCGGCAATCCTTCCGCCTCAGCATTCCAGGTAGCTGCAATTATAGGTGCACGCTACCACGCCCGGCTAATTTTTGATTTATTGTAGAGATGAGGTCTTGCCGAGTTGCTCAGGCGGGTCTTGAACCTGCGGGCTCAGGCAATTCACTCACCTCAGCCTCCCAAAGCGCTGGGATTACAGACTGAGCCACCAAGCCCAGCTTCTACATGCATCTTAAGTAACCATAGATGTTCATACATAAAGACTTAGCTCCTTCTAATCACTGTGTAGTGTCAGCCTCATGAATATACACTTTACGTACCTGTTTCTCCTCTAAATGGCTGTTTCTGGTATTTTTTTACTCTTACAAAAAGTGCCGCAATGAACATTCTCATACTTGATTCTACACACATGCCAAGTATTTCTCTAGACTTGAGAAAATCTTAGTGATAAGATTGCTGAGTGATAGGTTAGGCCAGGGGTCCCCAGCCCCTGAGCCACGGACTGGTACAGGTCCATGGCCTGTTAGGAATTGGGCTGCACAGCATGTGAGCGGTAAGCTAGCAAGTGAAGCTTCCTCTGTGTTTACAGTCGCTCCCCAGCTCACATTACCGCCCGAGCTCTGCCTCCTGTGGGATCAGCAGTGGCATTAGATTCACATCGGTGTGTGGACCCTACTGTGAACTGTGCACGCAAGGGATCTAGGTTGCGAGCTCTTTACGAGAATCTAATGTCTGATGATCTGAGGTGGGACTGAGGCAGTGATGCTAGTCCTGGAGAGTGGCTGCAAATACAGATTAATATTAGCGGTGAGGTTTGACTGCGCAGAAACCAAAATAAATCAGTTGCTTGCAGACTTACATAAAAATAATAATTTCATAATAATAATAATTTTGTTATATTGCAATAATAGAAATAAAGTGCACAATAAATGTAATATGCTTGAATCATCCCCAAACCATTCTCCCCCCACTGTAGTTGGTGAAAAAAATTGTCTTCCGTGAAACCAGTCCCTGATGCCAAAAAGGTTGGGGACCGCTGAAGTAGGCAACTGCTAATTTTAATAATGCTGAGAAATTTTTCTCCAATTTCTACACCCACCACTGGTGGGAGTGTTCATTTCGCTTGTGTGTTGGGTGAAATATCCCATCTCTGCCGTGATTGCATTTCCATGATTTCAAGCCCTCTGAGCTCCTGGCTGTATATCCTCTGCCCAGACAAGCACAGTCAGTCCTCTGTGAGTCAGAAGGACTCTTGCCCTCTGAAGTTCCTCCACCTGCCCGGGGTCTTTGCAGGATGGTCTTTTGCTGAGAATATCCTCAACCTTCTCTTTCTCAAAAGCCCCAGGAATCCAGAGAACTTTACTGACCAGAGAGGTGGCTGGAGGGTTGGCTGTGGGACTGACCACACTGACTTCTCCAACCAGAGTCTGAGGGGCTGGCCTTGGCTTTTCGGCCTGTCACAGTCCTTAAGATGCAGGTATCTGCCCTGAAGCCCCTGGGGGAAGCCCCTGCCTGTAGTCCAAATGCATTTCTTTTGCTGATTAAACCGAACCAGCCAATTCTCACTGGGCTGGTCCAGGGGTGTTGACTGACAATCTCAAAGCCAGGGTGAGGTTCTAAGAACTGGGTCCCTGGGGTCCTAGAATCGGGCAGTTGGGTGGGAAGGGGAGTGACTTTGAGACAGTTTTTGTCACCTACACCCAACACCTGAGAAAGAACCTTAAGACAGAAACCTTATCTAGGCCTCAGCCTTAGTTCCTAACCCCTATACCACCTAGATCCTTCACCAGGCACCTGAGCCTTTATGCAGCATCTGGTGGGCATATGCAGACGCATCAGCTCTCATTGTACAGCTGAGAAAACAGCAGCAAAGGGCTTACCAATAATGAGAGGACAGATCTGGGCTAGAGGCTGGTTCTGCTGCCTTCTGGCCCAGGGCCTTTTGCATTCCCATCTGTTGCACCCCACAGTGCATGTATGCTTGTGCGTACATGAATAGTTACTGCATGTGTGCACGTATGTGTACATATTTGAGGGCAGGTCATGACAAGCAAGGTAATGTGCTTTTTTTTTTTTTTTTTT
>NW_007255566.1:375468-390920 GCF_000164805.1 Carlito syrichta
CCAAGGAACCAGAACTACAGGTGTGCACTACTGTGCCCGGCTAATTTTTTTGATTTATTGTAGAGACGAGGTCTCGCCAAGTTGCCCAGGTGGATCTTGAACCCGCGGGCTCAGGCAGTCCACTGCCTCAGCCTCCCAAAGTGCTGGGATTACAGGCTGAGCCACTAAGCCTGGCCGGTAATGAGCTTTCTTCCCCCCAACTTTTTGCTGTGAAAATGATCAACCTGCACAAAAATGAGAAGACAAGTACAATGAACACCTGTATTCATCTAGCATCACCACTCTTCACATCTTGCCCCAGCTTTTCTCTTTCTTTCTCCGTACAACGAAGTGCAATAGAAAAAGTGAGTTGCAGACATCATGGAACTTCATACCTAGAGATGTCATTCTCTGAAATAACTGCAATATTATTCTCACATATAAGAAAATGTGTATTAATTTAATAATATAATCTATGATACAGTCCATATCCAAGTGCCTCCAAATTTGAATATGGGCTGTCTCTTAGATATATTATTAACATATTGTTAATGGCCACTCGTACTTGATTGAGTGTCACGTCTCCTTTGTCCCTTTAAATATAGAACAGCAGACTTGGCAAGATTGTTTTGTAGGATGTCCCACATTTTGAATTTGTCTGAATGTTCCCTTTTTTTTTCAATGTCTTCCTTGAATAGTCCCTGATTTTACTGAAGAAAGATGAAATGAACGGCCCGCTTGCTGATAGAAAAGAGGAAGGGAGAAATTCCTTTTTTACCTGAGGGGGCAGATCTGTGCCACCCCTGCCTCCCGCTTGGGTAGGGTCTAGAGGACTCTGCACAGACTGTCCCCAAGCCTGCACTCGTGGGATATGCATCGGTGTGTGTTTGGTGCAGGGAAGCAGCTCCTCCTGGGAAGGCTTCCCCATGGCCCCCTTTGGGGGAAGCTCCCTTCTGCGAATGAGTGGTGTGGCCTTCTTACTTGCTTGAAGCTGTTATTTTGCTCCCTCATGTGTTTCCTTGCCATCCGGTAGAGGTCTACTCTGTTAATTAACTAGGTTATTAGTGATAGAAACCTAACTCAAACTGGTGTAAGGAAAATTAAAAAGATGCCAAAAGGAAAAATGAAGTACAAGGAAACTCTTGCAATTGATAAGTTTAAAAAACTGGCTTCAGGAATGGCTGGATCCAGGTGCATGAGACTGTATCATCGGGCAGGCTGTTTGTGCCTATCTCTTAGTTCTATTTGCCTCTGCATTCATTTATCTCACAGGCACCTCTCCTCTCATGTCACAAGACAGCTACTGGCCTGACTGCTCTAGGCTGCCACTTTGGAAACCCCAGTGGGTACTATTGAAGTTCTTTCTGTGGTGCCAGTAAAAATTTGTGTTTACTCTATTGGGACCAACTAGATTTATGTGTCCATTTCTGAAGCAATCATGGTGGCCTGGTGAGTAGAATACAGGGATTGTTCAGGTCTGTACCATGTACCCATCTCAGAACTCAGGGTGGCTAGGTTGAAACAAGGACAGCCCCACCTAAACCACAAAACCCAGCAGTGGTGTAAGGTGCTCCACAAAGGAAGATCAAGGTACTGGCAACCAGAAGAAGGGGCCTAGGTACTCAGCAGGCAGGAAAGCATATTCCACATCATCTGGTGACAGGCATGGGGAGTCTCTGATTGGCCAAGTCAGCTCAAAGTCTCCTGGGTTTCCAGCCCTCTTCATTTGGGAGCAGTCAATGCCTATGACGACCATTTGTGTCTGGGTCTTGGCTCTGCTTCTTAGTAGCTGCACAACCCTGGACGGAAGAAGTGGCCTGTCTTGGTGTCAGGTACTCACCTAGCCAATGAGGATGCAATTAATATTCCTTCTTGATGGGGCTGAGGGTTTCCAGTGGAGTAAGAGGCGTGACAGTGCTTGCCCGTGGCAACATGCTGAGCCAAGGGGGTGCTGGTTATTGCCTGGAAGGTGCTTTTGGGTGAGGAAGGCCTGTCCTTGGAGTTACTGCTTGGACATTTGGGATGGTGACTTGCATGGGGCCCTAGACCCCTCGGCAAGTGTGGGGTGAGTTCTCTACAGATGACCAGAGAATGGGGCAGAACACTGTCCCACAAGGGACCGTCAGAGTCCTTTGCTCATTCTCTGAACTCTAGATGAGGAAGGGAAGAAAGTGGAAGTAGATGGGTGTTTCCCCCACTGGAACTGGGAGAGGTGACATTAGGTAGTCCAAGGACCAGCATTGTCTGACACTGATCACCAGAGAGAAGGCTATTTATTCCCTTTCCAGTTCTCTTTCAGTGTTTCTCACAAGCTCAAGGAGAATGTCTCAGAAAGTAATAACATTTGGCTGGGCTCATTGGCTCAGCCTATAATCCCAGCACTTTGGGAGGCCGAGGCGAGTAGATTGCCTGAGTCTGTGTGTTCAAGACCAGCCCAGGCAACTTGGCGAGATCTCCTCTCTACAATAAAAAAACAAAACTAGCCAGGCGTGGAAGTGCGTGTCTGTAGTTATGGCTACTCAGAAGGCTGAGGTGAAAGGATCGCCAGAGCCCAGTAGGTCGACGCTGGGCAAAGGAATGAGACTCCAACTCAAAAAAAAAAAAGTAATAACAATGTTTAATTTTCATTTTATTTACTTTTTTTAGTAGCCTGTATTTTTTAGGATAGTTTCAGATTTACAGAAAAATTAAAACAATAGTACAGAGTGTTCCCATATGCCCTGTAATCCCATTTCCCCTACATCTTCCTTAGTATAGTACATTTGCTGTAATTTTTTTTTTTGAGTTAGAGTCTCACTCTATTGCTTAGGTTGCAGTAAGGTGGCATGATCACCACTCACCACAGCCTCAACCTCCTAGGCTCAGGCGATCCTTCTGCCTTAGCCTCCCAAGTAGCTGAGACTACAGGCACGTGCCACAATGCCCAGCTAATTTTAAAACATTTTTTGGGTAGAGATAAGGTCTTGCTATGTTGCCTAGGATGGTCCCGAACTCCTGGGCTCAAGTTGTCCTCTCATCTTTGCCTCCCAAAGTGCTAGGCTTACAAGCATGAGCCACTGCACCCGGCCCATTTGCTGTAATTAATGCTTATTATTATTAATAACTAAAATTCATAGTTTATTCAGATTTTTAAAACTTTTTTCCAGTGTTCTGTTTCTGTTCCAGGATCCACATTACATTTTGTTGTCACGTCTCGTTAAAGTCCTCTTGGCTGGGATAGTTTCTCAGACTTTGCTAGTTTTTGATGACCTTGACAGTTTTGAGGAGTGCTGGTCAGGGATATTGGACAACATCACTCAAATTGGTCTGATATTTTTGGTATGATTAGACTGGCTATGGGTTTTTTTGGGGAAGACTACACAGATATGTGTCATTTTCTTTTTCTTCTCTTTTTTTTTTTTTTTGAGTTGGAGTCTCACTCTGTCACCCAGACTGGAGTGCAGTTGCTGCTCCCGGCCACTGCAGCCTTAACCTCCTGGACTCCAGCAATCCTTCCACCTCAGCCTTCCAAGTAGCTGGAACTACAGGCGCGCGCTACCACTCCCGGCTAATTTTTGATTTATTGTAGAGATGAGGGCTCGCCAAGTTGCCCGGGCGGGTCTTGAACCCGTGGGCTCAGGCAATTCACTCACCTCGGCCTCCCAAAGCGCGGGATTACAGGCTGAGCCACCGAGCCTGGCTGTAAGTGCCATTTTCATCCCATGATATCAAGGGTGCATCCTGTCAACGTGACTTATCCCTGTTTACGTTGACCTTGATCACTTGGCTGAGGTAGTATTTGTGAGAACTTCCCACTGTAATGTTACTTTATTTTCCCTCTTTCCATACTGAACTTTTTGGAAAGAAATTACTATGGATAGCCCATGTTTTTTTTTTTTTGAGTTGGAATCTCACTCTGTTGCCCAGACTGGAGTGCAGTGGCTGTTCCCGGCCACCGCAGCCTCGACCTGCTGGGCTCTGGAGATCCTTCCGCCTCAGCCTTCCGAGTAGCTGGAACTACAGGCGTGCGCTACCGCGCCCGGCTAATTTTTTGATTTATTGTAGAGATGAGGGCTCGCCAAGTTGCCCGGGCGGGTCTTGAACCCGTGGGCTCAGGCAATTCACTCACCTCGGCCTCCCAAAGCGCGGGATTACAGGCTGAGCCACCGAGCCTGGCTGTAAGTGCCATTTTCATCCCATGATATCAAGGGTGCATCCTGTCAACGTGACTTATCCCTGTTTACGTTGACCTTGATCACTTGGCTGAGGTAGTATTTGTGAGAACTTCCCACTGTAATGTTACTTTATTTTCCCTCTTTCCATACTGAACTTTTTGGAAAGAAATTACTATGGATAGCCCATGTTTTTTTTTTTTTGAGTTGGAATCTCACTCTGTTGCCCAGACTGGAGTGCAGTGGCTGTTCCCGGCCACCGCAGCCTCGACCTGCTGGGCTCTGGAGATCCTTCCGCCTCAGCCTTCCGAGTAGCTGGAACTACAGGCGTGCGCTACCGCGCCCGGCTAATTTTTTGATTTATTGTAGAGATGAGGGCTCGCCAAGTTGCCCGGGCGGGTCTTGAACCCGTGGGCTCAGGCAATTCACTCACCTCGGCCTCCCAAAGCGCGGGATTACAGGCTGAGCCACCGAGCCTGGCTGTAAGTGCCATTTTCATCCCATGATATCAAGGGTGCATCCTGTCAACGTGACTTATCCCTGTTTACGTGGACCTTGATCACTTGGCTGAGGTGGTATTTGCCAGGTTTCTCTTGTAACTCTTGTTACTCTTTCTCCTGCCCCCTGTACTCTTGGGAAGGAAGTAACTGTGCACAGTCCATACCTAAAAAGTAGGGCATTATATTTATTTATTTATTTATTTAAAGACAAGCTCTCGCTATGTTGCCAGGGCTGGCCTCAAACTCCTGGGCTCAAGCAATCCTCCTGTCTCAGCCTCCCCAGTAGCTGGGACTGCAGGTGTGTGCCACTGCGCCTGGCTTATATTTACTTTTATAGTCACCAATTTGGTACTTGCCTGTCTACTTCCACCTCTTCCCTTCCTGTTTCTCTATTTATGGGAAATGATTATATCCACTTATGGTGTTAACATGACGTCTTTCAAAAACATTTAGTTTAAAAATTAAGTTTATTTTAGGAAAAAATATTACATAGATAAAATTTAAAAGAGGCATGTGGACATTTTAAAAACCAGGAGAGCCATCCTGGAATGAAAGATATTAGAGAAACTCTAAAGGCAGGAAGATACTGAGAATATGGACTGGGAAAATGTCTGGGCTCACTTGTTGGCCTGTTCCCCCAATCCCCTTATGACAGAGACCAGGAAGTGACTGACATGACCTCTGAGAAGTCCCCAGTGCAGCCCAGAAGAGCTTTAACCACCCCAGGGATGGGTGTGATAACTCTCTGGGGTCATGACCTTTCTCCTTTCCCTTCTCTTCTGGTCCTCCTAATCCCAAAGCATTTCCAGCAGCTTCTAGCGGGCATGTGTGGAGACTTGGGCGAGGGAACCAGTGGCAGTAGCCTGTGTCGCTGGCCTCTGTATAGGGCTGAGCCTCAAATCTCTCTGCAGCTCGAGGACAGAAAGGTGGTGCTAGTTGCTGGGCATTTCCACTCACGCTATCTAGTTTTCTTCACAACCTGGTGGTAGTATTAGTATCCTTCTCATTTCATAGATGACAGGAAGAGACCTGTCTGGGTCACCAGCTAATCGGGGCCCACGCTCGGGTAACAGGTGGGGATTTGACCTTGTATGTGAAACAAGTTACACTCCTTTATTTTCCTAAAAATTATTTTTTAGGTCCGGGCTCGGTGACTCAGCCTATAATCCCAGCACTTTGGGAGGCCAAGACAAGTGGATTGCCTGAGCCTGCGGGTTTGAGACCAGCCCGGGCAACCTGGGAAGGCCTCTTCTCTACAATAAATCAGAAAATTAGCCGGGCGCAGTAGTGCACGCATGTAGTTCCGGTTACTTGGAAGGCTGAGGCAGAAGATCGCCGGAGCCCAGCCAGTCGATGCTGGCGTGGCCATGAGCATGCCACTGCACTCCTGCCTGGGTGATGGAATGAGACTGCACACACACACACACACACACACACACACACATATACTTTTTGAGTCTCACTCTGTCACCCAGACTGGAGTCAGCAGCCGCTCCCAGCTTCGACCTGCTGGGCTCCGGCGATCCTTCTGCCTCAGCCTTCCGAGTAGCTGGAATTACAGGTGCGCGCTACCACGCCTGGCTGATTTTTTTGATTTATTGTAGAGATGAAGTCTCGCCAAGTTGCCCAGGCGGGTCTTGAACACGCGGGCTCAGGTAATCCACTCACCTCAGCCTCTCAAGGCGCGGGATTACAGGCTGAGCTACCGAGCCCGGCTATTTTTTTTTTTTTTAATATGACTTTGCCCCACTCTCTGGGCTTGGTATAAAAGCTGAGCTACCAAGCCCTCCCCTCCCTAGAGTTGTCTAAAAGCCTTGGGTGCCCCAGAGGAGATTTCTGAGTTGAGGTGCTGCTCTGATGTTTCTCCTTGGCAGGCTAACATGGCCAAGCCAACACATTTGAGGCTTTGGATGTGGGCATCCTTTAGACACCCCAGCAGAGTTTATGCCTCCTGTGGCAGGGCCGATGATGGGTCTCCATTCCTGAGAACTCCTTGTTCTCCTCTCCCCGCCCTGGTTCTCGCCTCCCTTCCCCTCCCCTCCCCTCCAGTGAATCCAATCCTGTCAAGTCAAAAAAGCCTGGGAAAGTTTTTCTGGGGCAAAGGAAGCTCAGACTCTAGGACACATTATCTCGCCTGCTCTTTGTCTTTCTCTCTCCCTTCCTTATTTTGCCCTCCTTTCTTCCCATGGTGTTTATTGAGGGTTGGAGTACGGCAACACCATCCTGAACATGGGGTAGGGGAGATAGTGGTGACAACTAAGATGACCTCAAGCTGTGACACTGCAGCTTGCTCTGCAACCAGCTCCTCAGAGGCTCAAAACTGGTACCCACCTCCATTGAGTTGACATTCCACTGGGGCAATCAGATGACCAACAAGCACATACACAAATCAGTTAAAAAGAAATCCCCGCCGGGCTCAGTGGCTCAGCCTATAATCCCAGCACTTTGGGAGGCCGAGGTGAGTGAATTGCCTGAGCCTGCGGGTTCGAGACCCACCTGGACAACTTGGCGAGACCTCGTCGCTACAATAAATAAAAAATTAGCCGGGTGTGGTAGTGCGCGCCTATAGTTCCAGCTACTTGGAAGGCTGAGGCAGAAGGATCTCCGGAGCCCAGCAGGTCGAGACTGCGGTGGCCAGGAGTGTGCCACTGCACTCCAGTCTGGGCAACAAAGTGAGACTCCAACTCAAAAAAAAGAGAAATCCCCAAAGTCCTCAGGCTGGAATAGTTGTCATGAAGGAAGCAAGCCAGGGTCTCGTTGCAGAATAACAGGGGGGTATGCTTTAGGTATGTGGTCAAGGAAGGCCTCTCTGGGGAGGTGACGTTCTTTTGGGACAGGTCTACAGCTGAGAAGGCAACTCAGTTAACACTCCCCTTGGATGGTTCGATTAGGTGACATTGTCAATTCAATTAAGTGCCCTGCCTGCACTACTCCCCCAAGTCCCACTGCCTTGTGGGGGTGGTGAGGCTGAGACTGTTTTGGGTTCAGATTCTCCAAGAAAGGCAAGAACTTTGCTTTCCCAGCATCACGAAGAGAGCAATTCTTACCACTGACACAGGGTCATTTGAAAGTCACTGCTAACCTTGCCAGGAGACGCTCCTAGAACACCCTCCCTTATGCATCCCCTGCTAGGAAAGGTTGATGGACGGTGTTCACACTGCAGCTTGCTCTACAACCAGCTCCCCAGAGCCTCAGAACTGGTCTGATGGAGATTATTGGCAAACTTTGGTCCTTTAGTTATTGGCAGTGACCCATCCTTTGTCAGGTAGCCCCTTGATTCTGCCTCGTGACACCCAGTGAGTGAAGGGGGTCAGGCCAGTAGGGGAGAAAATGAACAGAAGCTAAGATTTTGGAGCCTCGGGGTAAAAAGAAAATGGCCAGTGAGTTTCTGAAGCTGCTTTGGGACTTGGGAGAGGGTTGAGACAGTAGGAACTAAATGGTTTCCCCACCCACTTAAGAATATAGAGAGAATTGCTTACAAAAAAGAGCTTCAAGTACAGCAGGAGTGATGCAGGGTGAACAGCAGGAAGAACTTTCCTAATGGAAAGGGTAGAGAGGCTGCAGGAGGCAGGCCTGGTAGAAAGCTTGCAAATTGCAGACATGTTCAGGGGGCGGTTCAGAGCTCAGCTCCTGGCCAGGGGAAGCTGGAGAGACTGTGTCAACATGGAAGATAAGCTTTGTGTTTGCCTTTTAGGCTAAAAGGACTTAATGTCAGGGTGGGAAAGATCATTAACACATCAATGAATTAGAGTCCAGAGTCTGTCACGAAGGAAACTAGCTGGCTAAACAGAGAGGCTTTGATTACTCTCACCAATAGGGGCATTTTCCCACTGGAAGGAATAGCCACCCAGAGTTCTTCAGGGACCCATAGAAGCAGATGAATTCAGACAACAGAGGAATACATTAGAATTTGCCAGGAATCGAGTAGATGGGGCCCTAACCTGTGCATTTTCTAGTTGAGCAGGTGAGTGAGCGGCAACTTTGGGCGGTATCTGCGATCCACACATGCATGTGGCTGAAGCCAAGGTGAAGTCTATGCCTGTCTTACCTGGCCGAAGTTCCCACTCTCGGCTGGGTACACCACCCTACACACACACAGCACTGGCCACCTAAATCCTCTCTATCCTGGCACACAGAGGGCACTGGCCACTTAAGTCCTATTTTTAAATTAATAAATGAATAAATTAATTAATTTACTTGTTTGAGTCAGAGTCTCACTCTGTCACCCAGGCTGCAGTGCAGTGGCACATTTGCGGCTCACTGCAGCCTTAGCTTCCTGGGCTGATCTCTAGTGGCTGGAACAACAGTTGCACGCCACAACACCTGGCTAATTTTTTTTTTTTTTTTTGAGTTGGAGTCTCACTCTGTCGCCCAGACTGGAGTGCAGTGGCCGCTCCCGGCCACTGCAGCCGCGCCTGCTGGGCTCCGGCGATCCTTCCGCCTCAGCCTTCCAAGTAGCTGGAACTACAGACGCGCGCTACCACACCCAGCTAATTTTTTGATTTATTGTAAAGACGAGGTCTCACCAAGTTGCCCAGGCGGGTCTCGAACTCACAGGCTCAGGCAATCCGCTCACCTCAGCCTCCCAAAGCGCTGGGATTACAGGCTGAGCCACCGAGCCCGGCCCACTTGGCTAATTTTTAAAAACATTTTTTTTTTTGGTAGAGACGAATTCTTGCTGTTTTACCCAGTCTGGTCTCCTACTCCTGGCCTCAAGTGGTCTTCCCGCCTCGGCCTCCCAAAGTGCTGGGATTACAGGTGTGAGCCACCATGCCTGGCTGCTAAATCCTAGATAGACAGAACAGTGCCCCCGTCTTTCTAAAAACTTGTATATAGCATATATACAAGTCAGGAAGACAAAAGGGGAGCCAAAGAGCTTCCATGGTTGGGATCGGAAAACCCCTCAGGTGCTCACTCTTATTTTTGTTAAGCTGGGTAATTATTTGGTTTTCCAGTGAGTGGCAGGGATACCAGCAGCAGTTACTGTGAGCACAAGGACTCAAACAGCACAGTGAGCAAGGCCATGTCAAGATTACTTTCAAGGCGCTTGGGCTTGCATTCACATTTAATTCTTATTTTTAATTTTAGAGACATGGTCTTAGTCTGTTGCTCAGGCTGGAGTGCGGTGGTGCAATCATAGCTCACTGCAGCCTTGAACTCCTGGTCTTAAGTAATCCTCCCACCGCAGGTTCCCAAAGTGCTGAGATTACAGACGTGAGCCAGTCTCCAGCCAACTTTGGCTATTTTGAATAAAACTGCTATGAGCATTTTCTTTTTCTTTTTTGAGTCAGAGTCTCACTCTGTCGCCCAGGCCGCAGTGCAGTGGCATGCTCATGGCCACTGCAGCCTCAACCTGCTTGGCTCAAGTGACCCTTCCGCCTCAGCCTTCCAAGTAGCTAGAACCACATGTGTACACCACCACGCCCGGCTAATTTTTTGAATTGATTGTAGAGACAAGGTCTCTCCATGTTGCCCAGGCTGGTGTCGAACCCTTGGATTCAGGCAATTCTCTCGCCTTGTCCTCCCAAAGTGCTGGGATTGCAAATGTGAGCCACTGTGCCCAGCTGAACATTTTCATATATAAGTCTTTGTGTAGACCATGTATGTTCATTTAATCATCAGAATAACTCTAGGAGGATGGCACTATTGTTTTCCTCATTTTACAGGTGGAGAACCTGAGGAAGGCACAAATAGTGAAAACTGGAGGTAGGAGCCACCTGTAATCCCAGCACTTTGGGAGGCCGAGGTGGTAGAAGTGCTTGAGCCCAGGAGTTCAAGATGAGCCTGGGCAACATAGCAAAACTTTGTCTCTACACAAAATCAAAAATATTAGCCTGGTGTGGTGACACAGGCCTATAGTCCCAGCTACTCGGGAGGCTGAGACAGGAAGGATTAGCTGAGCCTACGCGGTTGAGGCTGTTGTGTTGAGTTGTGATGGTGCCACTGCACTCCAGCCTGGGTGACACAGTGAGACTCCAATTAAAAAAAAAGCCAAAAGCTTTTTGTATATATATATATACACCCTGGAGGTGGGATTCTGTCCTAGGTTTGTCTGACTGCAGAGCCTCATGGTAGTGTCTTTGCACCAGAACTGTTTGGGGCCATTAAGTGCAGGGACAAATGGGTGCCTTGCCTCAATGACTTGTCAGTTCACGACTGCATTTTAGCTCACTGTAGTAGTTGAAATTGGTAATAATGGATCTGAGTCACCAAGAAAAGGTCTTTAAAACCTGTCTTTGGAAAGGATAATGGTATGTAAGACATTTTAGAGAAATTTCTAACCAGGAAGCAGCAATCTAGCAAGCAACCAAAAAGTTTTCTACTCAGAGCTCTAGTTGTCTGGAACTCTCACTTAGTTGTAATTTGTCATCTCCCAGAGAAGCCAGGCGCAGAAGGTGTTACTGGATATATAAAATAGTATATAAATAAAACATGTATAAGAAACCACTCTGTTCTCTGTAGAACTAAACAGAATAGGTTTTTGGAGAGTCTGCCGATTCCTGCTTTGAAAGATGTTGCTAAGCAATGTTACTAATATTATGGAAAGACAGCTTCTCTCCCGGCTCTTCCACCCAGCCCAGAAAACCTAGAGTTGGAAGTGGCTTCAGGGGTAGCAGCAGCTGGGGAGTCTTGGTGGTCAGCCAAGCAGGGGCTGGAAGACCCTGGGTGGGAGAGGGACCAGGCTACAAGCCACTAGGCCCTTGGCCTTATTGACTCCCGATTCTCTGGAGCGACCCCTGGGCAGCCTCCATGCAAAACACACCTCTTCGTGTTCATCAGAAATTTCACACACAGAAATCCTTTGGAATGTTTTCACTGTGGGAAAAATTATAGTCATGCAGCTTAGCAGAAATGCAAAAATCCACAAATGAACCCAAAAAAGGAAAGACATATTTTAAATACCTTCAGTAACCCAAGCAGTATATGAAGAACTCCTTTCTTCCTCCCTCTACCCTCTTCTGTAACCCCCTAACAGGAAATCAACAAAGTGCTGGTTGACACCACGCTTTGCAGGCTCCCCTTTGGTGACTCTGGATGCCCGCCACTGAGTGGGATCTGTGGGTTTCCTCGGCCTGGTTTCCTTTCCCTGCAACTTGGAAAAGCCACAAGTCACTGAGATCTGTTTCCAAAACCTGAGCTAGTTTATCGTCAGATCCTCTGCTTAATATGATGTGTGTGACTCTAGGAAAGTAGGGCTGAGCTGAGATTCCAAGCCCTGTGTGGGGATGTCTTGACTTGTCACGAAGGACCTAGTTGTGGTGGGAGGTGAACCCCTTTGGGTCTGGTCTTGGGCTCTGGAAAGGGATGTTAGGAGCTGCGTGGAGAGTCAGTATGTTGGCAAAGACTATTCCTGCGTCTCTTCAAAATAGAAACTGCTCCTCTACCTCAAATGACCTCAATCTTTCCCTTTCCCCCACCTCTCTCTGCCTCCCTCTCCCTCCCTCCTCCCGGTGTCTTCTTCCTCTTATGGTGGCGTCCCAGAGACGCATCTGTGCCGTGCCCCAGCAGGGGGCGCTGATGTACCCGCCAAGAACGAATGTTTCCTTACAGCGCAGGTGTGTGCTCACAAGGGTGAGGTGTGAGTGGGGCTTCTGAGCGATTTCCCCAAGCTGGTATGTATATGTGTAGACCACCAAAAGCAGGAGAGAGTGGAGAAGATGGCCTGTCTTGTTTAAGGCTGTATGTTTATAACGGCTGCATTACTCCAAAGGTGGTGTGATCCACAGGATGGCTGGGGACCCTGCCCCTGCAGAAGGGGAGGGCTAGGCATCAGAAGTCATCTGGTTTTCGTAAAAGGCACCAGCCTCCTTGCTCCATAGCCCCTCTTGCCCCCACTCACCCCTAACTTGAGCCGAGAATGGTTGCAGTCATTTTGCAGAGCCTTGGAGGCCCTGTGAGTCCGAGGTCCGATGGGGTGAAGGGGTAAACATCTGCTGCAGGCTCTCTCTCATACCAGGGGGCGCAGGCACGGGGCTGATTCCCGCTTTCACATGGATGTGTCTCTGGGAGTGGGTTCCCAGGCACAGAAGGCTCTTTTCTTCAGGACCAAGCATGCATGTCTGTCTGTCTCAACCCACTGGCCCCTTAGGAATGGCTGTGCAGCTGTCTGCCCTCTGTTCATGATTAACTTCCCTGCCCACTCTCCCTACTCCCACCCGGGCCCCCTCAGCCTTTGGCATTCCCCTGGATTGGGGCAGACACCCAGGCTGGCAGCTGCCTGGCACTTTGTTCTTAGGGATTCTGAGCCCTGGGGCTGGAACAGGCCTTTGAGGTCCTGTGAGCTGGGACATGGTTGGGCATGAGCTGATGGGTGGGATGGGATCTGGAAGAAGACCCCTTCACTGCTGCAGTTCTCATTTCCCGTGGTCTAAATATGTCCAGCTTTCTCTATCCATCCTAAGTGCCCCATGGATGTGACCTTAGAACACCTTCGAGTCACTAATGTGAAATTTTCCTTTCAGTTTTCTTTTAAACTGTGATTTCTTCAAGGACAGAGCCCTAGCTTGGTGCAAGTGTGTCAGTAACACCTAACTCGGGCTATTTTTTTTTTTTTTTTTTTAAGGAAGGTTCTTCAGGCTCAGAGCCTTTGTCAGGCAGCAGTACTGAGGTAGAATTTAATGTTTGTATTTGTTTTCATGGTATGGATGGCAAGTCATACTGGATTTTCATTTAGGGTAGTAATGTTTTCTTTCAAAATTAATTAAGTAAAAAAGTGAGTTGATTTAATTAAAGCAAAATAATAAGTAACAGAGTAGCATGACATGAAGACAAATAATTGTGAAGGTGTTAATGCAAGTAGCCCGATTTGGGGAACCTTTGGCTGTGCCAACTGCACACACTAGGTGAAAATGGGCTTGCTTTGTGGTTTGGAGTGTGTTAGCTCTGTTTGTTTTGGGCAAGATGGTCTTCCATTTCTCTCTCTCATGCTAGTCTCTGGCACAAAGCTGGTCATATCGTAAGTGTTTGATGAATGTTGAAGGAATGGGGAAGCCTAGTGTAGACGGTCATTATACTCCCTGCCATTGACTGGTTCCCTTGTGTTTCGGTGTTCCCGGTGTGAAGGTGTGAGCATGGTGAACTGTGAGGGCTGGAGAGGGAGTTAGTCAGGGACATGCTGTCTGTGTCCCAAGGGTGGTGGGCTTATGGGGGAGGGGCAGAAGAAAGGGCTCTCCCATTGCCAGGAAACTTCTACTTCTTAGGAGTCCGGGAATAAGGGTCTGAGAGAGTATGGTCTTTTGGAGACAGCCTTGTGTTTTTAGCTACATAAGCTGAGAGGGCTGGAACCTCAGAACAAGAATGAATAATGGAAACTGCTTAGTGGAATGACTTTGTGCCTTTATCCCAATGCCCTATTTTTTTTTTTTAAACTTTTTTGTAAAGATAGGGTCTTGCTATACTGCTCAAGCTGGTCTCAAACTCCTAGCCTCAAGCAATCCTCCCACCTCAGCTTCCCAAAGTGCTGGCATTACAGTTGTAAGTCACCTCACCCTTCCCTCAGTGCTCCATTATCCACTGTGCACTTGACCTGGACTGGCTCCCAGGCAGTCGGAGATGGGTGGGAGCCACTCACTCTCTCACCTGTTGGGGAGGGGGGTGGTCAGGCCTTCCACTGAGATGCAGCCTTCCCCTGTGTGTGGATAAAATATACCCCCTGCTGGGCTAGACCTATGGCTAGAGTCCCCATCACCCCCTCTGCCATCTAGATGAAGTAGACCATCAACTCACCTATCCATACTGTGTGTTACCGGGGACAAGAGAAGCTCTGGACTGTGTGCTGGGGTTTTTCTTTCTTTTCTACTGAGGACACTCATTTCCCTACTTTTTTTTCCCAGATTGATTCTCAAGTCATTACTGGTATAGTCCTTGCAGTTCGCCTAACAGCCAGTCCCAGGAGTGGGCCCTGGGCCACTCACATCTCTGGCTATAAATAGATGTCCATGGTTATATCTGTGATCCCTCACCATCCAGGCAGACTGAGGGTGGAGGGGGCAAGGCCATTGCTAATAGGTGCATCATACATAGACCAGGTGCGTTTTAGAGCCATCCTGGGGCTCCCTCCCTTGCGCCCCAGCTCCAGTGCCAGCAGGAAGCTGTGCCCACTGGAGAGGCAGGGCTGAAGTCTTCGGGCCTTGAGTGCATTTGCAGGTGCCCCGCCCCCTTTCCCCTTCTCCCTTCCATTTTCCTGGGTTTTCTGTTTGCTGGAACACCAGACTGTATTAAAAACAAGGCAAATTGCCTTAGGGACCTCTTTGGCCTCAACAGGGCTGTTTCCAAAGATGGACTAATTGGCTTGTTTTAATTCCCTCCAGCCCCCTGCCCGCTTCCTTTCCCCTAGGGGGCAGAGCGGTTAGTTATGCTTGGGGGCTGGAGGGGGCTGGGAGGCTAGATATCTAATGGAAGTGGATGAGCGGGCTTTTGAGCGAGGCCCCGCGCCGATAGCAGGGGCCCGGCCAGGCCTCTTTCCCCGGGTGCTGGCGTGACCTTCCGTCCTTCCATGCCCAAGCGCAGATGAATCCTGCACGCCGCGTGTGCACAGCGGCCCGCGCCGGGCCGGGCGGCGGGGGGAGGGGTAGGGGCTGCGACCTGCGTCTCCCTGGCAACCTGGCCCGCGGAGAGCAGGTGGAGCCACCGTGAAGTTGATCATCGACCCTACGTTGTGTCAAACTCCCAGGGACGGGAAAACAAATGTGAGCCGGGAGCTGACGCCAGCCCAGCCCTCTCCCCCCGCACGATGATTCTTTGCGGGACTCTGGGCCCGGGCCCCGGGGCTCCAGGCGGGAGGGCGGGACGCCGAGCGCCGGATACCTCCTGGCCCCGGGCG
>NW_007255566.1:391122-397169 GCF_000164805.1 Carlito syrichta
CCCAGGGCGCACCTAGGCGGGGCGGGGCCCATGCGCGGCGGGCGGCCGGGGCCGGGGCCGGGGCGCGGGCGCGGGGGCCGGGCGCGGGCGGCGCGGAGCCGGGGCGGCGGGGACGCGCGGCAGGCGGGCAGGCGAGGGCGCGGCCGAGCTCCGCCGGCGGCCTCGCCATGTCCCAGCCGGCGGGGAGGATGCATTGCCGGAAGGCGGGGATCCGCGCCGCCGTGGTGCTCATCGGACTCCTGCACAAATCCCGAAGGCAGAATAAAGAGAGAAGGTAAAGCCCGGCCGCGCCGCCCTCCTTCCCTCCGCTCTCGTGCTCAATTCCAGTTTTCTTTCGGGTGGACTTTTCCACCGGGCGTCTGGCTCTGTGTTGGATGGAAAAAAGCCCCCTCTTCAGGCGCCGTCGTGGGGAGCGAGTTCGGAGCTTCGCCCCAGACTCGGGCTAGTCCGAGGGAGCCCAGGCAGGAGTCGGGGGCGGCCGGGAGGGCCCACCGGGGTTAATCCCCGACAGAGGGACCCCGAGCCCTTCGCTCCCAGACTCTGCGTTTGCAGATCGCGGCGCCCTTGCCGAAGCTGCGGCTCAGCGCGCGGTGTTGCCGTCTGCGTCCCTGCAACTTGGCTGCGCCCGCGGGGTGCCGGCCTGGCCGCGGTCACTCGCTCCGCGCTGGTGCGGCGGGCGAGGAGCAAGTTTGGAGGCTGCTCCCTGCCCCCTCCTCGCCTCACCACCGTGTCTCTGTCTTTGGATTTTATCGTTTTTGCCTCGTCGCCTTTCTTGGGTTTGCCTTCCAGTTTGCTCCTGGGTGTTGAAAATCGTTTTCTCCAGCTGTTTTCCGAGACATTTTGGACGAGCTGTGTAGTGAGAGGCGCGGGGCTTGGGGTGGACAGAGGAGGTTCTGGAGCAGCTTCCTGGGCTCCAGCCCCCAGACGCAGGCCTGGCTTCCACCAGACCCCAGGAGCTGCCCATGCAGGCTGTTGGCATTAAAGCCTCCCTCTTCTGCTGGGGTGCAGGGTAGAGCCTCCCAGCAATGGGGGGAGGGGGGGATTCGGAGCTCACGGCCCCCAGAGATATTGCCAGGATTCAGGGTAACTTCCAACGGCCCTGCTGGTTCCTAATTTCCAGAGTGTTGGAGTGGTTAGTGCTGCACTCTGTGTAAGACAAGGGGTAAGACAAGGACAGTGGAGCCAGAGACACCTGGACTTGCCCAGAAGCTGACTGTGCCTGGGGGAGGTGGTGGGCAGTGAACAGGAGGGACTTGGAGAAGCTGGCATGGGTTGCCCTTGCGGTGGGGTTGTCTCCCGTTCCTTTCATCCCCCTTCCCATAACGGAGTGGAATAAGATGTTTCCTACAGAATGGGCTGAATCGCTGGTGAAATGTCTTAAGGTGGTTAGGCATGAAATAGCATTGAGTCACCTGGTGAGAAAGTTCTTCCCTTTTCCGTTCTCTACTCATCCTTGCGATTTCTTCAAGGGGAAAGTTTTAGGTTGGTGCTATTCTGGCATTAACACCATTTTAGCACTTGCTAATCTTCCTTTTGGAACAAAGAGAGAGCAGACCTCTGGCTCAGGCCCAGTGCCTGC
Organism: Carlito syrichta; assembly: GCF_000164805.1. NCBI lineage: Eukaryota > Metazoa > Chordata > Mammalia > Primates > Tarsiidae > Carlito > Carlito syrichta. The sequence continues at coordinate 392,702 of NW_007255566.1, forward strand.
CTAGAAGTTAAGTTGTTATGTGTTTGTCCTGTTTATTTTTAGGATTCTGTTCTAGTTATGGCCAGTAGTACTGATTTTTCCATTTGTGGTGGTGATATAAAGCTCCACTTTAAATTAAATGCATGAAGTCACAGGCATGAGCCTATTTAATAGAAATAGTAATGTTAGTAGCACAAGTGGTGTTGATATGGCAGAAATCCTGCAGGTGGTCTAGGAATGGCCAATGCAGGGGCCACACGTGTCGAGCAGAAAACGCTGCCAACAGAACTCTGGAGCCCATTTCCCCTGGACTTAGATTCCCTTCTATTCTCTGTCCTTAGCATTTTATCTGTAGAGTGGGGATGAACACATCGGCCCTCTAAAGCCCGAAGGCTGTGTGGGATGGCTGGTCTGAGACAGCCTGGACCTGCTTTGAGAGGTGGGAAGGGGACCGTGCTTGATGGGAAGGCATGTGCCTCAGACCAGTGCCTACCCCTGAACACAGACTGGCCCTGCGGTGGAAAAACTCCTGTCCAGGGAGCTGGGAGTTCCAGTCCCAGCTCATGTGTTGACTGTGATATGGCAGTAGAGATGTAATCTCCCTGAGCCTCCATTTCTGCATCCACACAAAGGGCTTGTGAGCTAACGTATGTGAAGATGAACCAAAAGGTATGAAGTACCACATGAGGGTGAAGGGGGTTTCATCAGAGCTGCCCCCATTCTCTCTCATGGGGCCTGTGTCCCTGGTGACCAAGGTAAGATATCTGGTGGTGACAACCCCACCAGTAGTAGTCAAGATCAGCCATGCATGGGCCAAGGAGGCAGCCATGTGGGCCTGGGCCTAGGTAGAGTTAGTCTGGGGGTAGGGGGATGGTAGTGTGAGGCCCAGGGGGAGGGGATACAGTGAGGCACAGGGAAGGGCCTGGATAGGGACAGGGAGGGGTCTTATCTTTCTTCATGGATGCACTGTGGTCTTTCCTGCAAGGCAGGCAGACTTTGGTGGCCTTCTCAACCCCTGAATTCAACTCATTCTTTTGTTGCTCTAGCCATTCTGATGGCTTTGGCCACAGACTTAACCTACAGGAGGAGAGAGAGGGATTGTCTTCATCTCAGTGCTCAATGACCTTTGCTGTATCTGGAGCTTCTTTGAGTATTTGAAATCAGTGCTGCAAACACTATTGACCTTTGCTCTGTGGGCACTGGTGCCATGGGGGGCCTGGGGCAGGCTGCCGCTGCCAGCCTCTCTTAAACATTCCCCAAACTCCATGCTGGGTGTTAAATTTGCTGAGCTCTTCCTTCTTCCCCCTTTCATCAGAGGGCCAGGTCAGACTCGGGCCCCTCCTCATCCTTCCAGAAGGCTTGATCCATCCATCCATCTTCCCAGCGCTCCTAATTGACGGACTCGTGCAGATAATACTCTTGGCTCTAGCCTTAAAGGTTGAAATGGTTGTGTGTGGCTTGCAGTGATGGCCAGGTCAGCCGAGTGGTCCTTATCATCCTCCTGTTCTTTCAGGTCACTTGGAAATATTGCATAGCAGGGGGCAGGGAGGTTTGCAAGGGAGAGTGGTAATGAGATGGGTGTCCCATAGGGGCCCAGAACCAGGAGACTCCCAGGCACTCTTGGTAGTTCCTGAGAACTGTGCTCAAAACTCCAACCTCAGTTTGCCTTTTGGAGAAATGGGTGTGGTGCTCATCAGCCTGACTTGACAGTTCTCTGCGGGAGTTGTAGGGCAGCCTGGGGGTTCTGCCTGTTTTTGACCATCTTCCAGAGTTTCTGTCACATGGTGTGGTGGACAAGGGATTGGATCTGAGTATGGCTCCCAAGAGGTACCTTAGTGAAACCTTCCTTTGGAAGGCACTTTGATTTTCAGAGCCTGCTTTCTATGTGGCAGATGAGGGTAAGGTCTGGGGTGCCCCTGCGGTGCCAGAAGTGGTGGTGGGAAGCCTGGCACTCCCAGGGGGAAAACAGGCACCTTTGGCAGAAAGGGAGGAGCCAGAGGAACACAGTGAAAATATGTACATTCTGAAAGATGTGGATAGAGTCAGTGTGGCCTTGGATGTGATATTCTGAACCATAGACAAGTCAATTAGCATAAATGAAAAAGAAATCCACTTCATACAGGGGGTGGTTATTTTGGGACAACTCTCATGGTGGAGTTTATGAGGAAAAAATATGAATTCACTCATCAACCAGCAAGTACTTACTGGCAGGCTCTTGGGGGAGAACAGTGAACCCAATGAATGTGATGTCTCCATTGTGGTGTCTTGTATCTAGTGGATTCTTAGAAAAGCCATCTCTAGTTAAGAAAATGTTCTATTGTGGAAATCCTCAAGCATACACAAAAGTAGGGAGAATACTCTAACACAATAGTCAGTGTCCTCCATTATCAACTATTGCCAATCTTGTTTATATATTTACCTCCAAAATCATTTTGATATAAATCCCAGACATTAGATCATTTTATTCTAAATATTTCCATTTGCATCTTAAAGTTTAGAAGTCTTTAAAAATAACCACAACAACACTACTGTTACCATACCCCCCAAACTAACAGTAATTTCTGAATATCATATCTAGCCAGTATTCAGACTTCCCTAGCTGTCTCATAAAAGTTGTCCAAAGTTTTTTTTTTGAGTCAGAATTCAAACAATCCAACATGATTGGTGATATGTCTCTTAATCTGAAAGTTTTTCTCCAACTCTTTGTTTCTTCTTACAGTTTACTTATTGAAGAAACTGGGTAGTTTGTCTTATGGAGTTTTCTATGATCAGGATTTTGTGAATGGTAGGTATCTCCTGGTGTTGTTTCATGTGTTCTGCTGTCCCCTGTGTTGCCAGTAAGTTGATATTGGGCTTGACTTTTTTTTTGGCAGGACCACACCATTGGTAGTTATCTAGTTGTCTGATTTTGCGATGTTGGCAGCCATTGATTGATTTGTTTCTAGGATGTGAACCTGGTATCAGGGAGGATTCTTTTTTTTTTTTTTTTGAGTTGGAGTCTCACTCAAAAAAAAGCCTCGACTTGCTGGGCTCCGGCGATCCTTCCGCCTCAGCCTTCCAAGTAGCTGGAACTACAGGCGCGCACTACCGCATCCGGCTAATTTTTTTTTTTATTTATTTATTGTAGAGATGAGGTTTCGCCAAGTTGCCCAGGCGGGTCTTGAACCTGCGGGGTTAGGCAATTCACTCACCTCAGCCTGCCAAAGCACGGGATTACAGGCTGAGCCACCAAGCCTAGCTTTCAGGGAGGATTCTTGTGTCCTGTTATTGCATATAGCCCTATGAGCTGTCTCTCCATGAGGCCTGGGCCTGTGGATTGTTAAGGAGTTCTAGCTTTGGAGTCTCAGAGTCCCAGAGCTGGAAGGGACACAAGACAAGAGCTGATCCACTCCCTGGCCCCAGAACAGATGGCTACTTGTTCTCTTCTTAGGAAGTGACTGAGTCCTGCCCTTTCTGGAAGGGCCCGTCTCCTGTCCTCTCTTGTCTGATGTTTGAATGTCATCCATTGGCTGTTGTTATGTTACAGAGCAAACATCTCCTTTTAATCAGCTTCTCATTATTTAACCTCACTGAGAGTCTGAGGAGTTAGACTGCTAAAGTTTAAGGGACAGAATTTGAGGCATAAATGAGGATATCTGATGCTTCTTGAGCCATTATTATAATATCCCCTTTGGTCTCCTTGCTTCTAGTTCCTCTTATCCATTCTCCTTATGGTGGAGAATGGAGTTTAAACAGTTTAAATAAAATCAAGGTGTGGCATGGTGGCTCATACCTGTAATTTCAGCACTTTGGGAGGCCGAGGCGAGAGGATTGCCTGAGCCTAGGGATTCAAGACCAGCCTAGGAAACATGGTGAGACCTTGTCTCTACAATAAGTCAAAAAAATTAGCCAGGCGTGGTGGCTTGCACCTGTAGTTCCAGCTACTTGGAAGATTGAGGCAGAAGGATCGCCTGAGCCCAGCAAGTCGAGGCTTTTTTTTGAGTGAGACTCCAACTCAAAAAAAAAAAAAAAGACATGACATGAGCATGCATGAGCATGTGTCACTACACTCCAGCCTGGGAAACACAGTGAGACTCCAACTCAAAACAAAACCAAAACAAAACAGTGCTTGCAGAAAGCACTCCATAGACTTTCCATTGTACTGTAAATAAAATCCAAACTTCATAGTTGGGCCTATACCCCCGACCTGGACCTCTGATCTTACCTTCTACCTCTTCATCTCTCCCTCCTCGTGGTCAGTATACTTCTGCTGCAGAGGTCGTCTTTTTGTACTTGGAACTTGCCAGGCTATTCCTGCCTCAGGCCCTTTGCACCTACCATTTATAGTGACTTAATTGGTTGGTGCTTCCTTATCACTAGATTCTTTTTTTTTTTTTTGAGTTGGAGTCTCACTCTGTCGCCCAGACTGGAGTGCAGTGGCTGCTCCCGGCCACCACAGCCTCGACCTGCTGGGCTCCAGCGATCCTTCCTCCTCAGCCTTCCGAGTAGT
>NW_007255566.1:397233-411890 GCF_000164805.1 Carlito syrichta
CCACTCACCTCAGCCTCCCAAAGGCGTGGGATTACAGGCTGAGCCACCGAGCCAGGCTCTCACTAGATTCTTAACTCAGATGTCATCTTTTCCAAAAGGCTTCCTCTGACCATCCAATCTAAGCAGCTTATGCCAGTCATTGTCACTTTATCCTGATTTATTTCTTACTGTCATCAACTGATAATATCTAATATGTGCGGTACACAGGATTTCAACCCATTCTCCTCTTCTTAGCCCTTACCTCACTCCCACCTTCTGCAGTAACTGGTGCTTCCAGTATCTAATCTTTCTCTGGTCCTGGGTCTCCAACTGGCTGACTTCTTTCTGGCATCCTTTGCTATAGTACTTGGTACGCAGCCTTCTCAGCTCTGCCAACTCCTTCATTCACTTGCCATCTTGAGAGCAAGGACTTTACCTTTTCTACCTCTAGTTTCCCATTGCCCAGAATAGGAGAGGCTCAGCAAATACTTGCTGAGTGAATGAATGGATGCTCAAGAGACTTACTGGCTCCCCCAATGGGACTGTACCTGTTTCCCCAAGGTCCTCTTAATACTGCAGCACCCTTGAGTGCAGGTTTCAAGGTGCTATCTTCTTGTCTGAGACTAGGGAATCTCTTCCTTCCCTTCCAGAAGAGATTTTGGGCAGAAATGCAAATGATTACTTGTACACTTATTGTTCTGCTGTTACTCCTCTGATCCCTTCGTTGCCTTTGCTTGGTTTGGGAACCCATGGACATGAGGGGTCAGGCTCAGCCCTGACCCTCCTGAAGCCAGTACCAGGCGCCAGGGCTCTTCTTGACTCTGGGCTCTTAGATGTGTGGTCCTGGAGTTGCTGCTTGGTGGGCAGGGGCAGGCTCCCTCTACTTATGCCAGGGAGGGTCCAGTGGGTGTCTGATTAACGAACAGTCACTATTAGCCAATATATATATATTTTTCTAAATGTGGTTTTATCTCTTTGGAGCCTGCGTGGTACACAGATGGCTGCCTACCAGGATGTTGCCAAATAGAGGGCTGACAAGGCCTGTTCGGTTAAATCAACGAAAAGCACTTCTGTTCAGACGGGGGCTGCCTAAGGGCCCAGGAAGTTTCTCAGTCATTTTAAGCAGATGAAGCCCCCCCCACCCTCTACACTCCCCTACAAACTCAAGTTTCTTTGCCTACTGAATCCATAAAAAGCAAATGAGGTAGGCAAGATGATTTCAGGTGGACAAGTGCTTTTTATTTTAATAGCTACTTAAAAAATGAATTCTGGCAAGTGATACTGGTTTTCCATGTATGATAGTTACATAACATTAAAAAAAACCCCAAATTTGTTTAAGTAAAAAATTGTGAGTCAATTTTAAGAAAAAATGTTAAGAGAAGTAATAGTCAAGTGGAACAGGGCTTTAGGAAAAATTGGAAGGATGATCGAACATGCCTGGGGTTTAGGGAGGGCTATTAGGAGGAGGAGCCCATTTCTCCTATGTTAAAGTGGACCCAGCAGCACCAATGTCCTGGGGTTGTTGGGGCTTGAATGGTTGTAACAAGCCAGTGCTTGTTGAGGGTTGCTGTTTGCTAGGCTCTATGCTGAGGGCTACATGTGTATCTGAATTCTACCAATTATCATCTCTGTTTTCCAGCCGAAGAATGAGGCTCAGTGGTCAAGGAGGGTGCTAAGGGCAGAATCAGGGAGGAGCAGAGATTTTAACCTGGGTCCACTGCACTCTAGTAACTGTGGTCTTAAAAATCACATTATTCAGAAACTAAGAAATGCCCTTGTGGAATGCTTAGCTTGTAGTAAGTGCTTAATACATGCTGCTGCTATTATTATTATTCATGTATTGAAGTGTAGCATATAACTGTAAGTACACAGATCTTAAGGGTACACCTGTGTAGATGTCACCCAGATCAAGATATAGAACTTTCCAGCTTGTCAGATACTATGGCTCATACCTGTAATCTCAGCACTTTGGGAGGCCAAGGCAGGAGGATTGCTTGAGCCCAGGAGTTTGAGACCAGCCTGGGCAACATAGTGAGATCACATATCTACAAAAATAAAAAAAATTAGCTGGGTGTGGTCATGCGTGCCTATAGTCCTACCTACTTAGGAGACTGAGGTAGGAGGATCACTTGAGCCCAGAAGTTCAAGTCTGCAGTGAGCCAAGATTGCACCAGTACATTCCGGCCTGGGGGACAGACCGGGACCCTGTCTCAAAAACAAATAAACAAACAAAAGCTTTCCAGGGCCTCAGCTGGCTCCTTCATGCCTCTCCATAGTCCAGCTATAATTAAAGTGAAGTCAGGCTCATCATCTTTGGATTCCTACTAAGAGTGGGTGAGTAGTACCTGTGATACCTAAGAGTAGGTGAGTAGTACCTCTGATAAAGGCATTTTGTAAACTGGGATTTCTGAGTGGAGAGTCCTGGTTCAGCCTTGAAGACGATGATGTTAAATAATCTAAACTGATTTCTAGGGGCGAGTGAACTTGGTTTTACCTTCCTTTCTCCTTCCAGACATACTTAGTGGAAACCTGGAGCCGATGCTGTGTTTATCCACTGCCCTTGGAGCAAGGGTAGATTGAAAAATTCTCACTTGCTTTTAAGCTTATCAGTTGTGAACACTGTTTCATGAAGGCTGTAGCTCCAGCCAAGTCCTTCCCAGAGTCCTCCAGAGGTGGGCGGCCTGGCTCAGTGCTGGGGACGACTGTGGAGATGTGTGGGCCTCATGTATGTCCTGAGACAGCTGACCTTGCCTGGCTGTGGTTGGTCCACTTCTCCGAAGGCAGGAGGGAACAGGCTCGCTGATTAGAGCTGCCCCCTCCCTTGCCCTTTCCCCTAACTCTGCCTTTTTCTGTTATTTTGCTATGAAGATCTTCACCAAACACACTGCGTGCTGTGATGATACCTGTTGTAAGTGCTTTCTGGGGTGGGAGTGAGGTGGAGGGGTGGAGTGGTTGTGGTGGTAGTGGTGGTGGTGGAGCAACTTGCAACAGTTCCATGAGGGAGGCACTTCTCTTGTCCCTGGTTTGTGAATGAGGCTGAGTCACAGAGTCTAGTAAGAGTGGAGGCAGGATCCCACCTCATCATTTGCTGTCATGTCCTGTAGCATTGAGCCATCCTGTCTCCAGAGTATAGGGACAGAAGCACTCAGAAGTTTGCAGTCTGAGGTAGAAGTCAGAAAAAGGTCCCTCCAGATTCCTCAGATCTTTAGAAACTCTGGGCTGGACACTGTGGGGCATTAGCAGTGGACAGCATAGAAACAAAACTGAAGTGTCCATTCTTGAGGGGCTTTGTTAGGTCCACATACATTTTTTTTTTCTCTTAAGCTGATATTTTATTATTTATTTATTTAATTTTAATTTTATTTTTTTAATTTTTGAGTCGGAGTCTCACTCTGTCGCCCAGGCTGGAGTGCAGTGGTATGCTCATGGCCACCACGGCTTCAACCTGCTGGGCTCAGGCAATCCTTCCACCTCAGCCTTCCAAGTAGCTGGAACCTCAGGCATGTGCCACCATGCCTGGCTAATTTTTTGATTTATTATAGAGACGAGGTCTTGCCATGTTGCTCAGGCTGGTCTCGAATGCTTGGGCTCAGGCAATCCTCTCGCCTCTGCCTTCTCAAGTGCTGGAATTATAGGCTTGAGCCACCATACTCGGCTTTTATTTTAATTTTAATTTTTTTTTTAACTTTTTTGAGTCGAGGCTTACTGTCTTACTGTAGCCCAGGCTGGAGTGCAGTGGCACAATCACGGCTCACCGTAACCTTGACCTCCTGTGCTCAGGCAATCCTTCTGCCTCAGCCTCCCTAGTAGCTGAAACTACAGGCACGTACCACCATGCCTGTCTATTTTTTTGATTTTTTTTTGGTAGAGATGAGATCTCATTATATTGCCTGGGCTGGTCTTGAACTCCTGGGCTCAAACAGTCCTCCCGCCTTGGCCTCCCCAAGTGCTAGGATTACAGGTGTGAGCCACTGTACCTGGCCTAAGTTGGTATTTTAAAATGGGAAGGTTCCACATCTTGAATCTGTTTTTCAATCTTCTCTTGAGAAATCAGAAGCTCTGGGAACATTGGATGGGCCAGCTTTCCCTCATACCTAATCTGCCAGTTGCCTGCCCAGAACAGGACTTGGGGACTCCTGCTCACTTCAGGCCCCCACACTTGGCCACACCTGTGCTACCTGCCCCACCCCTGGCAGATGGAATGGGCAGTGTAGGAAGCAGGAGGCCCAGGGCTGGAAGCTCTAGGTGTAACTCTCTAAACACAGAGCCTGGGAGTTGCATCCCAGCCCTGCTTGTCCTTTTGTCCTTTGGGCCTCCTTGGTCTTGGGCAGGTTGTTGTGATGGGAAAGGAGGGGTCCTGACAGCCTGGCTGCACCCCTTGTAGGTGCTGGGCTGTGCAATGGGCATTGTTGATTTGCCTTCAGATGTTCCTCTTTCCCCACCCTCCCAAATTACCCTCAAATAAAATATAGAAATTTCAGGAGGCTGAGCATTACAGGACAAACTCAGGAATAACAAGGGAAGAAACAGAGACGGGAGCATGCATGGAGCCCCACTCTGGGCATGCGTTGGGCTGGCACTTAAGCCTCACTTATTTCATTCTCTGCGTGACACCTATTATTATCATCTCTGTTTTTTCATGGAGGAGAAAGCTGAGGTTCAAAAGGGGTGGCATGTCCAGTGTCACCTAACTTGTGTAGCAGAGCTGGGATTCAAACCCAACTCTGTCTGATGTCAAATGCTATGCCTTTTCTCCCACCACCAATTACATGGTGACCCTGGCCGAGGTGCTTAACCTCTCTGCATTTGACTTTCACTACCCATGAAGTGGATTGTACAGCAGCTCAGAGGAGACAGGCGTATGAAAAAACTTCAAAACATTAAGAAACCTGGAACCTTAGTGCATTCTGGTAACTCTTTAAAGAAGGGACTGGATGGGTCACTGGGGCAGATGGGCTTCTTTTGAATGCTTGGTCTGAGCTGGGGGGGGAGGGTTCATCCTGTGTGACTTCGGATAAGCTGGATGGTCTCCTGGCTGCTGTCCTCTCGAATGAGAACAGAAATTCTCACTTCTCTATGTGAACAGGAAGGTCCAGGCTGCAGCCCGGGTTACCTATGCCATCTGTATTTTAATAGAATATTTATTTTAATAAGATTCTTAATCTGAGATGCAAAGGCAGAAACCGTGTGTAAATCAAGAGGAAACTGAAACAGGCTGTCTGAAAACTAGATCTGCAAATGTGCTAGGAAGGGCTGTGAGAGTGACATCAACAAAGGACAATTACTGATAGCTAAGAAGGTTCCCCAAGGGCACAGCCACGTGGAAACATAGCCGACACAGCCGTGGTGCAAGTGATGGGAACAGAGACACCTGGCTTCCACTCTCAGTTCCTCTGCTCCCATGTCCCCCTCTTTCTGGAAAGGGATGCCAACCTCCTCTGCATTATTTGCCTTCTTTCTCCCTTCCATAAATGCAAATGCAGGCAGCAGTCCTGCTTATAATGACTGGCGTTCCAAACGCTCATACACTCTGATTCAGGTCACTTCCATCGATGTCTGTTGGGTGTCAGGTGTGCACCAAGCACTGGACAATGGGCTCCAGGAGAATAAGATGCTCTCCCTGCCTCAAGCGATCTGTGCTTCAGAAGCAGAGACCAGCCATGTGATGGGAACCCAGGACAGAAGAGGGGGAGGTGCTGGAGAAGGGATGCAAGGAGTCTTGGTGGTCAAAGGAAGGGAGGCCACCCAAGGAAGGCTGTACAGATTTGGTGGCATTTGAGGTGGGCACTGGAGACTGGGATAGGATTTCTGAAGGGAGAGAGAGTGGGAAGTACATCCTAGTTCAAGGAGACAGCCTAAGCAAATAAGTGAAGGTAGGAAAAGCTGGGGAAACATTTGGATTCTGCTTTGAGAGGGATGTGAATTTCATGTTGGGGAATAGTTAGAAATGTAGCTGTCAGGGTGGCCTGAGGTCCTTTTGTGGTCAGTATTGAATGCCTGAGAAAGAAAGACATGTTAGGCTATGGGAGGCTTCCCTGTTCTCTGCCTCCCCTAGACTCACACAACAGTTTAGTATCAGTGAACCTACAAAAGCAGAGTTAGTATTACAAGGGGGAATTCAAACCCCCCTAGAATTTATTTATAAAAAATGGTGTATTTATTCTTACATGTTTAAACTTAAGTCACCTTTAAAGTACTCTCCATTTGATGCAATACACCTATTGAGATGCTTTTTCCTCTGCTCAAAACAGTTTTTGAACTTGTGAATTTTGATGCCTTTCAGTGTTTCTGCTTTTTTGGTTTCATCTCTTCTACACTGGCAAAACATTTCCCTTTGAAGGCTTTTTTTTTCCATCTGAGGAAACAAGAAAATGTCACTCGGGGAGAGATTGGGTGTATAGGGAGGATGGGGCATGGGGGTCATGCTGTTTTTGGTCAAAAACTTCTGAACACTCAGCATAGTGTGAGCAGGTGCACTGGGAAGTCACCCATTATGAGATGGGCAAATGTGTTGAAAGAACCCCCAGAAACATTCACTGAAGTTGAATGCAGGCTTGTACAACAATGCCACCTGGTACACTGATGCCAATGGGTTCATAGAACACTTACCTAGCAGGGGCTTACCCTCCAAAAAATAATTACAGTTTTTTTTTGGGGATTCCCCCCTCGTACACTTGAAATAGAATTCTGTAACACTTGTTTTATTGTGATCCTATTAAACAGAGATTTGGGGTCCAATGGCCTTTGTGTTAGAGGGGTGGTGGGTAAAACCCCCAAAATGACTATTCTGGTTGATAATTTAGCTGAACTAGTCAGGAAACTTTTGGTTGCAAGGGACAGGCCCCAATTCAAATTAATGTAAAGAAAAAAGTTTTTTGGGTTAGGTAACTGAAAGGGTCAAGGGGGACAGATTCAGGCATGACTGGATCCTGGGCTTGAATGGTGGCTTTCGACATTGGTTCTCTCTTCCTGTCTCTTGGCTATGCTTTCCTTTGGATTGGCTTCATCCTCAGGTAAGTTATCCACAAAGATGGATAATGACTGCTCTAGGCTTACATTCTACTGGCTTAGCAACACCAACAGGAAGAACATGTCTGTTTCCCAGCAATTTCAACAGAAGTCCCAGTGATGGCTTACATAGGACATAGAGTGAGTCACATACCCATTCCTGACCTTTGCCAGAGGGATGGGATACACTGGTCAACCAAGTCTAGGTCTTCTGCCCACTCCTGGTTCTAGGAATAGAGTTACTTGACTGAGAGAATAGAGGGATGCGTCGCCTAAGAAATGTTGGTGTGTTGTTCTCAGAAGAGCAGGGAATGGAAGCTGCGTGCTAAAAAACCCAATGGCTGTCCACTACATTGGCCCTGGTAGTTTAGTTGGTGTTGGTCTTGGCACAGTCTTGTCAACTTGGCCAGTGGCTGTAGCTGCTGGTGCTCTCCCAGATGCCTCTTCCTGCTGCTGCTGGGTGACGTGTGCTTTCTTCTTTGCTGATGCAGTGGGCAGGAACCCCAAGCCTTCAGCAGTAAATATACTCCCTGGGGTCTTGTTTCCCTGAGTCCATCCTGGACATTGAAGCCGTCAGATGTGTGACTGTGCTGGACATGGTCTAAAAGGACAGTCTGGCTTTGTTCAGGGTTGGCTTCGGCTCTGGGATTGGATGGTGCTTCCCCGTTCTCTTTTGCTGATGTTTTGTGGAGGCTAATTGTCCTGCATCCCCTTTCTAGTCTGGATTCCTTGAACACAGATTGCTGCTCCTTCCAGATGCTCTTGGTCACGAGGCCCTGACTGAGAGTGGGTCTGGTTCTCTGTGATCCATCCCCTGCTGGAGGGCCAGGCCCAGCAGACGTCTCAAGGATCTTAGAGCCAGGGACTCCTAGATAGCAAAAATGTGACTGCAGAAGGGCAGGGGAGAACAGCTGAAGCTTCACATAAAAACTCAAGGTAGGCAGACCATATATGATCTTGAATGAATGTGATATTGAAACCACAACCCTCGGTTTTTCTGTTGGTGAAGTGGGACTAAGACTAATGAATGAATTTTACTTGTTCTTTTTTTCTTTTTTTTTTTTTTTTTTGAGTTGGAGTCTCACTCTGTTGCCCAGGCTGGAGTGCAGTGGCACACTCATGGCCACCACAGCTTCAACCTGCAGGGCTCAGACGATCCTTCTGCCTCAGCCTTCCAAGTAGCCGGACCTACAGGTACGTGCTACCATGGCTGGCTAATTTTATGATTTATTGTAGAGACGAGGTCTCACCAAGTTGCCCAGTCTGGTCTTGAACCCCTGGACTCAGGCAATCCTCTTGCCTCAGCCTCCCAAAGTGCTGGGATTACAGGCTTGAGCCACCACACCTGGACTTTCACTTGTTCTTTAATGGATTCTTGTGTTTTTTTTTGTTTTGTTTTGTTTTGTTTTTTGAGATGGAGTCTCACTCTGTCGCCCAGACTGGAGTGCAGTGGCATGCTCCTGGTCACCGCAGCCTCGACCTGCTGGGCTCCGGCGATCCTTCTGCCTCAGTCTTCCAAGTAGCTGGAACTACAGCTGTGCACTACCACACCTGGCTAATTTTTGATGTATTGTAGAGATGAGGTCCGGCCAAGTTGCCTGGGTGGGTCTCAAACCCGCGGGCTCAGGCAATCCACTCACCTCAGCCTCCCAAAGTGCTGGGGTTACAGGCTGAGCCACCGAGCCCAGCCAATGGATTTTTTCATGTCAGCGAAAATCTTATTTAGCAGTTCCATTCCTAGATGTGTATATGCCCCAAATAATTGAAAGTAGAGATTTGAACACCAACAGTCAAACAGCATTATTCATGATAGCCCAAAGTGGAAGCAACCCAAGTGACCTTCAGTGTTGAATGGATAAGCACAATGTGGTGTATCCACATAGTGAAATATTATTGAATCATAAAATGGAGTTACATTCTGATGTAACATGGATGAACCTTGAAAACATTATGCTAAGTGAAATAAGCCAGACACAAAAGGACAGATATTGTATGATTCTACTTTGTCTTAGCCTGTTTGGGCTGCTATAGCAACATGCCATAGATGGGGTGACTTAAATAACAAGCATTTATTTCTCACAGTTCTGTAGGCCGGGAAATCCATGTTCAAAGTTTCAGCTGATGTGGTGTCTGGTGAGGGCTCACTTTCTGAATCATAGACAGCCGTCTTCTCATGTGGTGGAAGAGGCAAGGGAGCTTTGTGAGGCATCTTTATATAAAAAGGCACTAATCCCATTCATGAGGGCTCCCCATGACCCAGTCACCTCCCAATGGTATTAGAAGGTGCTGCTTCCTAATACCATTACATTGGGGGTTAGGATTTCAACTTATGAATTTTAAGGGGTACACAAATATCCAGTCTGTAGCATACTTATATGAGATACCTAGAACAGGCAAATTCATAGAGGCAGAAAGTAGAATAGAGATTACCAGGGGTTGGAGAGAGAGTGAATTCGTGTTTTATGGGTACAGAGTTTCTGTTTGGGATGATGAAAAAGTTCTGGAAACGGGTAGTAGGGATAGGTGAATAACGCTGTGAATGTCACTGAATTGCAAACTTAGAAACAAAAATCCAAACAAAGCTTATTCAGAATCCCACTATGTAAAATAGAAAAAGAGGGTGTTTCTCTGGTTGAAGATGGGGTGGGCTGGCTTTGCCCTGGTCTGCATGAATACTGAGCTGCGTTTGGAGCCAAAGTGCCTTGGGGACTCCCTTCCTTGACAGTCCATGTTCTGAAGTTGAAGGTCCCTAAGGCTCTGTCCTATTCAAGCTCATGCCCAGGAGACACTGGCCACCTCGTGTGAGCTCTCTTCTCATCTGACATTTCCCTTCCTGGCAGTTGCAGGCTCATGGACAGCCACTTGCCAGTTCCTTATGATACTCTTTTAGGAGGCTAACAGGGTGAGTGGGGACTTCCAGGGGCTCGGCAAGGGGCCCAGGAGGAGTGTGGGGAAGGGTCTTGGCTCTGGACCACATGAGTGGAGAGCTTGTGTTTAGTGACCACAGCATGACCTGCCAGCCCACCCTGAGATAGACAGCATCTCCCCCAGGGTAGACTGACCATACAGAGCAGGCCTTAGGGGTGAGAATCAGTGCTGCCCCTGACCACTGCATGGGCTCAGAGCCTTCCTCTGAGCACACTCTGGGCTGCTTCTTGTCAGGCTGGTTTTTAAAGAAATGTTTATTATATTTTTAAAAATCCATGTTCCTTGCAGAAAATTTGGAAAACACAGAAAAGTACAAAGACTAAAATAAAAATCATCTGCAATCACAGATGGGGGATTTCAGAGATAGCCACTATTAACATTTAATATGTTTTCTTCTGGTCTTTTTTTTTCCTGTACAAACACACAGCCTCCCACATAATATATTTACATCTGCATCTACATCTGTTTCACTATATTATAACAAAATTGGGATTCTACTTTGTGTACAGTGTGTTAATCAAGACCCTTGGTGGCAAGTGACAGAAGCCCAGCTTGAATTAGCCAAACAAAATAGGAATATTTATTGACGGATGTAACCCATCTGTGGAAAGGGTTGGGCCTCAGGAACAGCTGTCTCCAGGATCATCTGTAGTATCTCTCTCCATCTCTTGTCTCTGTGTCTCTCTTATATTGGCTTTGTTCTCTGGGGCTGTCTGTCACCAAGATGTTGGATCCATGGTTATAGACCACTGTGGGCTAAACATTTTAACCGCTTTCCTCCAGAGAGGAAAGGAAGCCCCATTTCAACAGCTCCAGTTAGATACATTCTAGGAAGAGCTCTGGTTGGCTTTAATCATGTGTCCATCTCTGAACCAGTCCCTGTAGACAGGACTGAGAGTGGGGGAAAATGATGATTGGCCTAGGATAAATCAGGGCTTTACTCTGGCCAGAGTGTGGGCATTGTGTTTGTAAGAGTCCTTTTCAGTGGGAGAGGAGCAGTTCCCTAAAGTAAAGATAGGGAGCTTGATTACCAGAGGAAGAGGCAAAAATGAGTTGGGCAAGCAAAAACCACAGACAGAGGCTGCTTTGGGTGGTTTCAGCCATGGGGAACTAGCACAGTGTGTTGGGTGAGCATGTGGGCCCTCACTCTCATGCCAGTTTAGTGGGAATTCAGTTGGTACCATTCCATAAATAGTACAGTTTGGAAACAGCTGCCACCATTATACATGCATATCCCCTTTGCCCCAGTGAACCACTTTTGGGGATTTATCAGATTTGTATTTCCACACATGTGAGATGATGTAGTATAAGGCCATTCACTGCAATATTATCTCAAATAGCAAAACATTGGACACAACCAAATGCCTAAATTATTAACTGGTTACCTAACTTATTTCAAATTTGTTTTAAGTAAAGTAGTAATAGATTACTACTTTACTTAAAAAAAGGATGGTGAAACCGTCTATGTACTGTGTCAACCTGAAGTACGCGAGAAGAGACTGAGTCTCCAAAACAGAGTTTATTGGGAGTAGAAAGGTATTGCAATCCAAGATATGCATCCTATGGCTGACCTAGGCACCTGAGGGGCTTGGGGCAAGAGGAAGCTTTTTAAAGAATAAGAAGTCCAAGTAAGCTGTTTTGAAATTAAGACCATTGGTTACAGGGTCTTATCACAGGAGGAGGGTGTTCATTCATTGGTGGTCCTGGCTGCTGCTGGGAAAGGGCCTTCACAGAAGTGGCATAAGTGGAAAGTTCCAGCAAGGAAAGCCCTTCCTGGCAGTTTCTGCTCCAGACCACCGTGCATGAGGGCCCTTCCTTCATGGCCTCTCAGCTCCATTTTGTTAGGGTTTGATATACGTGATTCCATTTTGGTACTGACAGCTTTCACAACTGATGGAGTCTTCCCAAGGTATTTTAAGTAATGAAAGTAGGGTGCAGAAAGGAATGTCTGAAATACTATCTTTTGTGTAAAACAAATGGGAAAATAGGACTTCATCTTTGTGTTGACTTGTATCTGCAAAAAGAAACTGCAGAAGGGGTGTAAAAGCCATTTCACAGGTTAGGTGGGAAGTGGACACTTTGGGACAAGGATAAGACAAAGTAGACCTAATAATTTTTGGCTTTTGAACCACATGAGTGTGTCCCTTGTTCAGAGCTCGACACATAAATTTCCTTTTGGGGTGATGAAGAAGTTCTGTAATTAGTGGTGATGGTTGCATGATATTGTGACTTATGTAATGCCACTATAAAACGGTTACCATGGTATATCTTATGTTATATGTGTTTTACCATAATTTCATTTATTTATTAAATACTTTTTTTTTTTTTTTTTTTAGAGATGGCATCTCTCTAAGTTGCCCAGGCTGGACTTGAACTCTTGGGCTAAAGGGATCCTCCTGACTCAGCTTCCCAAGTAGTTAAGACTACAGACAAGTTGCCTGGCTACTATATATTTTTTTCCCTGAAAAACATAATTTTTAAAAGGTGAAAAAAATCAACAGATCAAAAAAAAAAAAGAAAAAGCTGAAAAAACAGTGTGTTAACCCTGGAGTCGT
Organism: Carlito syrichta; assembly: GCF_000164805.1. Lineage (NCBI taxonomy): Eukaryota > Metazoa > Chordata > Mammalia > Primates > Tarsiidae > Carlito > Carlito syrichta. The sequence goes on from NW_007255566.1 coordinate 409,704, forward strand.
GCTGCTTGGGTACAGATCCTGACTTTCTCATTCTCTAGCTCTTGACTGTCAACAAGTTACTTGAGTTTTCAGAGAATCAGTTTACCCATTTGTAAAGTGTGGATCATAAAGGAGTCTATATTCTGTGGATAAGATGAGAGGTATAGGATTGAGCTCCATGCCTGGGGAACAATGACCACTGCCAGCCAAGTGTCCTCACCTAGCTGAACATTTGCATTTAAGTGGAGACTCTTGAAAGCTAAACATTCAAGACTCCAAGGGAGGAATGGTTGGAATTTCAGAAAAAATCATAGCTCCTATCTGGGAAAAACAAGGTCTTGAACTTTTCCTGTGGAGGGTTAAGCTTTTACTACCCTCACCTGCATCCCTGTGTGGAGCGTTGGAAGTTGTGAAAGACTGGGCTGGGATGTCCTATCTACAAAGGGCCTATCTTGCTCTCTCATTTTGAGCAAGTATTCAATGCTTGCATAAGAATGACCTGGACGAGAAAAAAGAAAGAGGCAGAATAGGAGGAGGGAGAAAGGAGAGCTAAGGATCAGAACCAAGGTTGACAGAGCCTGAACTGGCTGAGGGGCCCCGGCCTGAGGCTGGACTCTGGAGAAGAAGAGGTGGTGAGTGCTGGGTCACCTATAGAAAACTAGGGAGCAGCTACCCAACCAGGAAAACCCGTAAGCCCCCTGCAACTCCATACCTGTCTAGTGCTGTCTTTACTCTCCTTTACTGTAGAACTTCTTGAAGATTCACCTTAGCTTTGCCTGTTACTCCTGCCTGGCACCTACTCTTGCTACAAACCCAGTGGTCTCCCTTTGCACTCAGCTCAGCAGCACCACCCAGCTTCATACCCTTGGAAGGCTCTCTTTAGGTCTTGTGACTGTCAACCTAAAGAAAGCAACTGAGGCACAGGCCGGGTGTGGTGACTCATGCCTGTAATTCTAGCACTTTGGGAGGCCGAGGTAAGAGGAATGCCTGAGCCCAGGAGTTTGAGACCAGGCTGGGCAATATGATGAGACCTCATCTCTACAATAAAATTTAAAAATTAGCCAGGTGTGGTGGCATGTACTTGTAGTTCCAGCTACTTGGAAGTCTGAGTTGGAAGGATTTCCTGAGCCCAGCAGATGAGGCTGTGGTAGCTAGGATCTGCCACTGCACTCCAGCCGGGATGACAGAGTGAGACCCCAACTCAAAAAAAAAAAAAAAAAAAGAATCTGAGGCATAATGAATATAGAGAGTTTACTTGGGCTGAAGTTTGAGGACAGTTGTCTGGGACATACCACCAAGTTGTCCTACAAAGTACTCCAGACCTTTCTTATGAGCAGTTTTTTTATTTTTTATTTTTTTGAGTTGGAGTCTCACTCCATTGCCCAGGCTGGAATGCAGCAGCATGCTCATGGCTGCCCCAGCATTGACCTGCTGGGCTCCTGGTGATCCTTCCGCCTCAGCCTTCCAAGTAGCCAGAACTACAGGTGTGCGCTACCATGCCCAGCTAATTTTTTGACTTTATTATAGAGACAAGCAGATTTTTAAAGGCAAATGGGACAGGGAGAGCAGCTGATAAAGGAATCCTTACTGGTTCACAGTAGTAGCACTGGTTATTGATTGGCTATACATGGTTGAACTATGGGCTATGAGATATGGCATTTTTTAGCTACTTGGCTTCAGATGGGTTAGAGGCAGCATAGCGGGTGCTTCTCTGAGGTAATTTCTTAGTTCAAGGGGGGAATGACAGTGACTGCTGTTGCATTTCAGTGCTTCTCTGAGCCTGATAATTAAAGGGGGCTTGCACTCTTCAGATAAAAAATTTCTTTTCTTTCCCATGACAGTGACAACTCGCTGTCTGGGTTTCCCTTCATTTCCTGGCCAGTCTCCTCCATCTTATCCTCCTCCTCTGGGTCCCCTCCTCTTGTCTCTGCCTTTATAATGCACTGGAATTGGACCACTTCCTCCATCACCACCACTGTCAGTTGGGGCCAGTCCAGCATCAGCTCTTGCCTAGGTTATTGAGGAACCTTTACACTGGCCTCCTTCCTGCCATATTTTGCCCCCTTATAGTCTGTTCTCAGCAGTGCAGACAGCATGATCCTGTGAAACTGTGGGTCAGATCATACCTCTGCTCTTTTTAAAAACCTCCTTCTCTCGGCTCCCCATTTCTCCATAGTAAGAGCCAAAATTCTTTTTTTTTTTTTTTTT
>NW_007255566.1:411910-414807 GCF_000164805.1 Carlito syrichta
GCAATCCACTCACCTCAGCCTCCCAAAGCACTGGGATTACAGGCTGAGCCACTGAGCCCGCAAAGAACCAAAATTCTTGCCATGGTTCACGAGCTCTACATGGCCTTCCCCCCGAGTTCTTGGCCCTCAGCTTTGATTCCTTATTCACTGCTCACTCTGCACCAGCCACACTGGCCTCTCTGCTATTCCTTGACCAACTAAGGATCCTACTTCAGGACCTTTGCATTTGTTGTACCTTCTACCTGGAATGTTCTTTCCCTAGATATCCTCATGGCTTCCTTCCTCACTTCCCTACATGCTTTGCTCAAATGTTACCTCATTAAGGTCTTCTTTGAGAACTCTGTTTAAATCTCCATGCTTTTTTTCTGCTTTATTTTTCTTCATAGCATATATCACCGCTTGACCTACTTCACATTTAAGGTTTTTTTTTTTTTTTTTTTTAAGGCAGGGTCTCACTCTGTCACCTAGGCTGCTGGAGTACTGTGACGCTATCACAGCTCACCACAGCCTTCAACTCCTGGGCTCAAGTGATCCTCCTGTGTCAGCCTCCCGAGAAGCTGGGACTATGGGCATGTACCACCACACCTGGCTAATTAAAAAAAAAATTTTTTTTTGTAGCGATGGGATCTTGCTATGTTACCCAGGCTGGTCTCGAACTCTTGGGCGCAAGCAATACTTCTGCCTCTGCTTCTGCTTCCACCTCCTAAAGTGCTGAAATTACAGGCGTGAGCCACTGTGCCTGGTCACATTTAACTTTTTCACATTATTAGTTATTTGTTATCTCTCTTCCCTACTAGACTATAAACTCCACGTGGGCAGGGATTTTATCTGTTTTGTTTACCATTCTCTCTGTGCTGCCTAGAACAGTGCCTGGCTTATGGAAGAGACTCAGTCAAAGTGTAGTGAACGTAGCATGATATTTGGTCTTCATGGCAAGGGTGGCAGGAGGCCATTTCAGGGCCTTATGTAGGGGACTCATGATCGATTGACATTTCAGAGGGTCCCTCTGTCTCTGAGGGGAGACAGTTTTGGAGTGGGAGTATAGAGATTGGCTGGGAAGGTGGCAGTGGCTTGGAGATGATGGTGGAGGGGATATGGAGGGCGTTGATGGATCTGAGAGGCAGCCTTAAAGGATCGTTGATTGTTAGAGCTGCACTTCTCAAGCTTTCCTGTACACACACATCACCTGGGCATCTTGTGAAAGTGCAGATTTCCAGAGTCGGGTCTGGGGTGGGACTTCTGAGTCTGCTTCCAGGTGACACCCATGCTGCTGGCTCCAGGACATACTTTGAGTAGTAAGGGGTTGGATGTTAGGGATAAGGCAGGAAGAAGGGTCAGGAATGCTTTATGCCTTTGAGAGAGAGCCTGGGAGGAGGGAATAGGCTGGGGGAAATGATGAGGTCATTTTTGGACATACTAGGTTTGAGGTGTCTGTGAGACCCCAGGTGAGGGTGTCCAGGTGGCAGTGGCATCTGAAGTTCAGTGGAGATGCCTGGGGTGTGGGTAGAAAATGGGGAGGCATTCTAGGGTCGGCAAATGCATCCCTGGTGTGAGTGAGGGTGCAGTGAGGGTGGTCAGGGTGGTAGGATCCCCTTCTCCTCTCTGTAAGTTGCCTCATTGACATGAAAGATGTGTTGCGAAGGCAAGGGCAGTGGTTAGGACACCCAGAGGGATACAGGGTAGTGTCTTCTTCACTGGCTTATTGAGTTCCAAGCTGGCCCCTGCTGTTTCAGCAGCCTAAGAAAATGAGCAGGAGCCCTTCCCCTGAAGAAGGAGGCCAGCCTGGAGACACAGGAGGGAAGCCAGACAACTCTGGGTTCTCAGTGAAGAGGTGGAGCATTCTCCGGCTTTGGTGCAGCTATCCCAGTGGGTCTGACCTGGAGCATTTGGATGTCCCTGCTGCCCACTGTGGACTCAGGCAAACCTGGGCCCAAGATCCCACTTAGCCACTTGGATGCTGGGTGATCTTAGGCAAGACACATCATCTGTCTGGGCCTTGGTTTTCTCATCTGTATAATGGGCTACTAATAGTGCCCTCTTGATATGATTGTGAGGATTAACAAAATTATGTAACACAATAAGCCCAGAGGGTGGCGCTGGCCAGTGCTAAGCAAAGTTATAATTATCCCTGGAGGGTGTGCACAGTCAGGGTGGGCACTGGCCTTGCCCAGGGCTCTGGTTTTATCTCCTCACTCCTTCCCTGCTCTGGCTTGGCCCTACCTCTAAGCCCTTCTTACATGGAAGGTCCCTGCTTTCTCCTCGGTCCCTCTCCTTGTCTGTAACCCTCTCCTTCCATTCATATCCGTCCCTGCTGGTTTCTCCTGTTCTGATTCCCAATGGTGCCCATGCATTCTAGCTTATCTCTTGTTCTTTCATTTTTCTCTTCTGAGCCTGACTGTAATCCCTGGGGGGTGGGAGAGCAGCACAATCCGCTGTCTGTCCATGTCCCCTATGAGACTGTGAGGTCCTCAAGGCTGGGTAGATGCTCAGGATCCTGGGGGGCAGGGTGAGGTAGACTTGATCCCTGCCCTCCTGGAGTGCATAGTCTAGCAGGGAGGACTGGCATCAAACTGGTCATTACAGTTGAGGGATTGGGAACAGGGTACGGTGGTGGCAGAGAGCACAAGGGGCTCCGATCCAGGGTAGACACCAGTGTACAACATCTCCAGGGAGGGACTTTTAGGCAGAGACTGGGGGATGAGCAGGACACCAGTGGACAAAGGCTGGAGTGGGGATGTGGGGGAGGAGAAGGGTCTAGACAGAGGAAATAGCGTGTGCTAAGACCCTGGCGTGAGTACAAAGGAGGTTCACCTGAGGAGCTGATATGTTGTATAGACTGGTTGGGGCAGGAGAGGAGAGGAGAGTGGAGGGGCAGAACATGAGGCTGGGGGGGGGGG
>NW_007255566.1:414827-424089 GCF_000164805.1 Carlito syrichta
GGGGGGGGGGGGGGGGGGGGGTGCTGGAACGAGGCTGCCCCTGAGGGCATGTGAAAGAATTGGATTTGATCCTAATGGTCATGGGAAGCCACAGAAGGAGGATGGCATAATCCACTTCACATTTATTTTGTACCTTCTTTTTAAAATTGTGGTAAAACACTCATACAATTTATCACTTTCATCATTTTTAAGTGTGCAGTTCAGTGGGATTAAGTACATTCACAATGTTGTGTAACCATCACCACCATTCTTCTCCAGAATGTTTTCATTATCTTAATGGAAACTGTATCCATTGGTGGTCACTCCCTCCCCTTCCTCCCCCAGCCCTCAAAAACCTCAGTGTACTTTCTGTTTCTATGAATTTGCCTGTTCTGGGCATTTTATAATGCAGTTTGAGTATCCCTTTCTGAAGTGCTTCGGACCAGGTGTTTCAGAGTTTGGATTCCCCCCCCACCCCCCAGATTTCTCAGTATCTGCATTTTCTTACCGGTTGAGCATCTCTAATCTGAAAATCCAAAATCCAAAATGCTCCAATGTGCTTTTCTTTTGAGTGTCATGTGGTGCTCAAAAAGTGGATTTGGGTGCATTTTGAATTTCCAACTTTCATGCCTGGCTTCTTTCAGTTGGCATCATGTTTTCAAGGTTTCATTCATACTGTAGCGTGTATCAGTACTTCATTCCTTTCTTGGGTTGAATAATGTTCCATTGTGTTGCTTTACCACATTTTGTTTATCCGTTTATTTGTTCATGGCATTTGGGTTGTTTCCACCTTTGATTATTGAGAACAATGCTGCTATGAACATTTGTGTACACGTTTTTGTTTGAACACCTGTTTTCAATTTTTTTGGAGTGGAATTGCTGGGTCATATGGTAACTCTGTGTTTAACTTTTTGAAGAGCTGCCAAACTATTTTCTACAGTGGCTGCACCATTTTACACTCCTACCAGCAATGTACAGGGGTTCTAGTTTCTCTGTATCCTTGCCAACACTTGCTATTATCTGTTTTTTTCTCAGTTATGGCCATTCTAGTGGGTATGGTTATTTTAGAATGGTCACCGTGCCTCCTTGCTGGGGAATGGATTGAGGGGTTGCAATGAATGGAGTTGGGTTATAACCAGGCACCATTGCCCAGGTGAGAGATGATTGGGTAACAGTGACAATGGGGTGGAGCAATCAGAATAGAGTAGGGAACTGGTAAGGACTTACTGATGCTCTGGAGGCCTTGGGTGAGGGAAGTAGGGGCTCAAGCATGACTTATTCATGCCATATCCCCAGTGACTAGCACTGTGCTGGCACATAGTAGGTGCTTTATAAATACTCATTGAATGAATGTGAGATCTCCAAGGAGAAGCAATGAAGACTGCAGTTTTTTGTGCCCCTTCTGAGGGCTTCCTTATGGTCTTGGAGAGATGTGGTCAGGAGGGGCCTTGGGCAGTCAGTCCCTCTTATGAAGGAGGCTATGGGGTTACATTGGTGGGGGGTACAATAAAGTGGAGGTGGGCAGCAGAGCAGCCTCGGGGAGGGGTGACCCCCTCCATTCTCTCTTTTTTCAGTGTCTCCAGCCCTGGGAGACCATGTGGGCTGGGCTGAGGAGCTGGCGAGAAAGGCCTTTTGGGTGAGGGTCAGAACCAGGCAAGGAGTAGTTGAGGGCTGAGCTGGCAGCCCTGATGGGCATCAAAGCCTTTTCTGAGCTCCCCAAGGCTGGGGTAGAAGCACCTTCTGTCTGTAGGTTGGCCTGTAGAATGGTGGTGATGGTTACACAACATTGTGAATGTACTTAATCCCACTGAACTGCACACTTAAAAATGATGAAAGTGATAAATTGTATGAGTGTTTTACCACAATTTTAAAAAAACTGTACCATGCGCAGCCCCTTGGAGGAGTTGCCCAGGGAGTATTCAGAGGCTCCCTCCATTCCTGCCCTTTCTGTAGATTTCCAGGAGGATCCAGAAAGGCCTCGCCCAGCCCTTGTGGTTCCCATTACCGGTTCTCCCGGGCCCCTGCTCCACTTGCAGCCTTGCCTGCTGGGCCTTCTCCAGCTGGGCAACCTTTTAACCGATGGATTTTGGCCTTGATGGAGAGGGAAGTGTCTTCCATCTAAACGCTTCTAACAGCTCCTCTCCTTCCTCCTTTCTCCACCCTGTCTTTCCTCTGTCTCCTCTTTCCCATTTTGTCTTCTGCTCCTGTTTCCTTTTTTTCTCTCCTCTATACTATAAATCTGTAAAACAACAAATTTTTAAAAATTTCATTTACCTCTTCTATCTGCAGCCTGGAGCAGGATGAAGCTGTTGCCTCCTTTCAGAGTTGGCTTTTGAGCTCTGGGCATTAGTCAGCCTTGATGGCTGCAGGGCAATTGGCAGACAATCCCAGGGTGGCTGCCTTGTGGCCTGGGGCCTTGCCAGCAAGGCCTCAGAGGCTGTGACCCAAATAGGCAGGTGGGTGGCCCTTTCTCTTTGCTCCATGCTTACCTCCTGGTCCAGAGAGGGGCCCAAAAAGGACAGGCAGGGGACTGGGAGACTTTAGCCAGCCCTTGAGCAACAGCAAAAGCTTGACAGGCCACTGTGGTTACCTACTGGTCTGTGTGAACTGTGGGCTCCTGTAAGACTCCACCTCTGCCTATTCCCCTCTCTCCAGGGAGAACAGGTGTATCCTTTGCTCGGCCTGCCCGGACTTTATTGTTCAGCATGGTTGGAGGTGTGAGGAGTTGTAGGGGGCACAGGGTGTGGTCCCTAGAAGGTTCTAGTTGTGCTGTGAGAACCATCTTCACATAGCAGTGTCCTGATGGAGTGGGGAAAACGGAGTGTATTGAATTGCAGGCTTTGCTGTGGGACTGAGAGAATGCTGTGAAAATGCAGGGTGGGGGATGGTCAGAGGGGGCTCCCGTGGTCTTTTTATTTATCCTTTCCTACATTCATCCACTCACTCACTCCGTCTGTAAATGGAATAGGTCAGAGAGATCTTGGAGTCAGAGTTTTTGAGTCTAAGCTCTGTTTCGTCCACTGACTAGCTGTGTTCCCTTTAGCAAATCATTCACCCTTTCCCAAGCCTCAGCTGACTCATCTATATATAAGATGAAAACATCACTCCTTGTCCTGATCATCCTCACAAAATTGTGCTTGGCAGAAAGGGTAGTCATAAACATCACGGCAAATTTTTATCATACAAATGCAAAGTCGTCGTATGAACAGACATTTTTTGAGGACCTGCAGGGTAGGAATGCTGCCCTGGACCCTGTGGGCTATATGTATGTGGTCAAGCTAATCCCTGCCTTCAGAGTGGTTGCAGTCTGGTGTGCAGATAGACACAGTTCTTGGAGGATCTGGCTGGAAGGTTCTCGGCATGATTCTCATGGGGGCACTGAGCCAGTAGAGCCCCCAGCTCTTCAGTTCTTTCAACAAGTAGTCACCGGATGCCCACAGGAGCCAGTTGGTATTCAGGGGGCTTTGACCAGTGGGCCTGGAGTACATTGGAGGTCAGCAAAGGAGAGGCCCAGGGGCCCTACCAAGTCCTGAAGCAATGGCCAGCCTCCTCTAGCAGCAAGGGGTTCCATGTTCCGTGTTCTTTTCCTTTGGCTGCTCTTCCAGTCCGACCACGTGCACTAATTTCTGAGTCCAGGGGCCAAGCAGTGCCTATTTACTTGGATGGTTTTCTGGCTGGCCTAGGAGTGGCCTCTTTCTGTCACCAATTGGTCTAGCAAATTGAGGCAAGGAGGGGATATGGGAGGGGAAGACAGGGACCCTGGTTGGGTTCCTTAATTCTCAGCGGCTCCAGCTGCCTGCCAAGGTTGACTTCATGCCTCCTGGGGAGAATAATGCTGTGTCTGTGGATAGGCCCTTCCAGCATTATTGACATTGATGCATCATCTTGTCACTTAAGTGACCAGGGCAGCTGGAAATGATTCAGCAGGAAGGCCGAAATGCCAGCCTTTTCTCAGTCCTGATTCCCTGTGGCAGGTGCCGGGTCTGCTCCCCGGGGCCTAGCGCTCTGGTTTGACATGTCACATCAGAAAAGCAGAAGGCAAATGTGGCAGAGCCCCTCCCCACCCCAGTCTACTTCACTAGATGTCTCTGGATTCTCTGAATTGTTTTCCCGTGAGTGTGTTTTAATAAATAAATTGCAATAAACATTTAAAAATCAGAAATAGAATGATAGTCTCTTACTTCGTGGTATCCTTTGTAACAATTCCAAAATTAGTTATTTGTATTTATTTATTTAAATTATTTTTTTGAGTTGAGGTCTCATTCTGTTGCCCAGGCTGGAATGCAGTGGCAAGATCACAGCTTACTGCAGCCTTGAACTTCTGAGCTAAAACGATCCTCCCACCTCAGCCTCCCAAGTAGCTGAGACTACAAGTGAGCCACACCTGGGTAATTTTTTTTTTTTGGTTGTTTTTTGGTAGAGATGTAGTCTACCCATGTTGCTTAGGCTGATCTCGAACTCCTGGGCTTAAGCGATTCTCCTGTCTTGGCCTCCTAAAGTGCTAGGATTACAAGTGTGAGCAACCTTGCCTGGCCAAGTTATTTGTATTTAAAAGGATATTTTTGTAGGTATTTAGCAAATTAAAAAATAATGCTCTGTTAGAAAGCATAATGCTTGCACTTTCCCGGGCAGCATTGCTTTTGGACTTCAGGCTTCTCTATCTTTCTGTGGATGACTTATTTCACTTAACATAATGTACTCCAGACTCATCCATGTTGCTGCAAATGACAGCATTTCATTCTTTTTGATGGTTGAATAGTATTCCATTGTGTATGTATATACCACATTTTCTTTATCCATTCGTCTGTTGATGAACACTTAGCTTGATTCTACATCTTGACTATTGTGAATAGTGCTGCGATAAACATGGGGGTACAGATATCTCTTCAGCATACTGATTTCCTTTCCCTTTGGATAACTACCTAGTAGTGGACTTGCTGGATCATATGGTAGTTCTGTTTTTAGTGTTTTGCAGACCCTCTATTTCTGTTTTCCATATTGGCTGTACTAGTTAACATTCACACCAATGGTATCTCAGACTTCTGAGCAGGGAGTTGAGGTCAGCCAAAGCATGAATAGACCAGATTGCAGTGGAGATAACATCAGCCCAGTGCCAACTCAACTTAGTCCCCTACTCTTAGGATCTATGAACTTCCCACTTATTTATACATTTTTCACTTCATTCAGTGCCAGACACTATGCTGGGATAGGCCAGTGGTCAGGTATATGTTACAGATCAGAAAAGGGTAAGGCAGGGGCCTCTTTTCTCATCGGGTCAGGGGGTAGGTAGGCCAGGCCAGGGCAGTGCATTTCTGGTCATCAAGTGGAGATCTTAGTTATCTGATGGAGCTCCAGGCTGCCGAACCCTTTTTCTTGACCTTCCAGTCATGGAATACTGTTAAGGGTCATGGTTGGATATCTGGAGGCTCTTGCAGTATTCTTCTTTTCCTGATGTCTCAGAGATGGGTTTTGTAAGTTGAGTTACAGCATGTTGTTGAGATGAGATCTCAGACCTGGTGGCTGTGGGCCAAGTCAGCAGTGCTTGGTTTCTTGGCCACAGGTAGAACCCCTTGTCCTGGACATTAATCTTCTAGTGATGTACCATGGTCACAAGCAAGAAGGGACAAGAATGAGGATGGGCCAGGTGCTCTGTTTCAGTCCTGGAAAACAGCTCCAAGCATCTGTCTTTCTAATGAGTGAAACTTTCATAGATAAAAATAACATTATTATAGTAATTGAACAGACAGACAGATTTACCCTGAAATACTATGATCTGTTCCTACTGAGACTGTTGTTTAGTTTGAATCAATGATGGAAACCCCTAATTTAGTATATCACAAAGTAATAACTTATTCAGAAGAGTTAAGAGTGAAGAGATTGAGTATTAGGGTGGAATGGAGTGATGGCTTAGCAGGTAGACTGGTCAGCTCTGTGATTGGGTAACTCCCAGTGTTTACAGACTGCTAGGTGGTTTCTTAGCTTGGATGACTTAACACACCCCTGTGCTGGGCACTATGTGCTGGGACTTTCTCTCCTTGGTCTTACCAGGAATTCAGTCAAGACATGGGACCCCTTAAGTACACAGTGTAACCTCGCAGTGACAAAAGTTTTTATTTTTTGATTCAATTCAATAGTTTACTTTTTATGACTATGTAAATATTATTTATTGTTAAGTCAAAGAGGATGCTATAATTATATTTCCTTTCTTATATAACTTTTCATTTTTCCTGGAATTAATATTTAGCTGTATTTCTGCCGCTAGCATTGTTTTCTTTTTTTTTTTTTTGAGTTGGAGTCTCATTCTGTCACCCAGACTGGAGTGCAGTGGCAGCTCCTGGCCACTGTGGCCTTGACCTGCTGTGCTCCGGCAATCCTTCCGCCTCAGCCTTACAAGTAGCTGGAACTACATACATGTGCTGCCATGCCCCTAGCTAATTTTTTGATTTATTGTAGAGATGAGGTCTCGCCAAGTTGCCCAGGCAGGTCTCAAACCTGCGGGCTCAGGCAATCCGCTCACCTCAGCCTCCCAAAGTGTGGGATTACAGGCTGAGCCACCGAGCCTGGCTCTAGCATTGTTTTCTATGGACCTATCTTTCTTTTTCTTTTTTTTTTAAGCCCTGGCTACCTGACCTCCACATACTGTACTGCATGAAGAACCCTCCACTGTCCCTAACTGGTGTCATCCTAAAGGAGGAACCATGCCTTAGCCCCTTGCAACTTGTCTTTAAAGGGCCATGCATGCTTCTTCGCCAATTGTGAATCAAAGTGTGCTTATTTTCTAGTTTTCTCATGTGTGATTATTTTTCTATTTTATTATTTTTATTTTTTCTACCATAATTACTTTAACAGTCCCTGTCCCCACTGCCAAGTTTATGCCCATTAGATATTCTGTCAGTTCCATTCTTTCCTCCAAGAGATCTCACTTGGATTGTGGTTTTTTTAACAGTAGCATCCCAAGGAAGAGTACAAGGGAGTACGTGTTTTTGAGTGTTTGCTTATTTCAGAATGTCTTTATTCTACTCTCACATTTGGTTGGTAGTTAGTCTGGGTATAAAATTTTAGGTTGAAATGAATTTTCTTTGAGAATTTTGGCAGTTTTTACATCATTGCCTACTAGATTCTAGAGTTGCTGTTGAAAAGTCTGATGATATGCAGATTCACATTTCTTTGTATATGGTGTATATTTATATTTTCCCTCTGGAATCATTGAGGTATTCTGAAATTTCCTTGCAGCATTTGGGGTAGATCCTGTGTTATTCATTGTGTGAGGTACTCAGTGGATCCAGAGATTCAGGACCTTCAGTTCTGGGAAATATTCTTGTACTATTTCTCTTATAATTACTTTCTGTTATGGTGAAACACCAACCATTTTATTATGCTCTAATTCTGTGCATTAGTAATTCAGCTAGGGTATATCAGAGATAGATGGCTTATCTATGCTTTCTTTTTTTAAATTTTTATTGTAAAGACGTGGGATACAATTCAGGGTTAGGTATACAAACATCTATGCTTTCACAGTATTGGAGACCTCATCTTGGATGACTCAGATGGTGGGAGATGGCTGGGATGCTCAACTGGGTCCATATGTCTAGGGCCTTACTCTGTTCTTGTAACAGCTGCTGGGGCTGAAATGCCCAAGATTGTTTCTTCATGCACATGAACTGAGATGTCTGGAACATCTGGGCATCTCTCTCCATGCAGCCTCTCCATGTCACTAGCCACAGATGGCAATCTCAGTCATAGTTTTCTCATGCTGGCTTCCTTTCCCTAGAGCACATGTTCCTAGAGGTCAAGGTGGAAACTGCAAGGGTTCCTATGACTCAGCCCTCAGCCCTGGAAGTTAAGTGGTATTACTTTGACCATTCTGTTGGTCAAAACTGAGTCACAGGGCCAGCCTTTATTCAAGGGAAGGAGGCCACACAAGGGTAACCATACTAAGAGGTACCAACTTGGGATACCAGCTACCACAGCTCCCTTCCCCTTTCTCTATTGCCTCTTTCTGGATTCCTTGATTTTTTAAAAAATATTTTCTCTTTTGTTTTCCATATCCTTGTGTGTTTGTTCTACTTTTTGGAGATTTAGTTTTTCCTCGTATTTCTAATTTTGAAGGTCTCTTGTCCTCTGATCATTCCATTTTTATATAATTCTCTTGTCTTATATCTCTGAAGATATTAACTTATAGTCTTTTTTTTAAGTTTTCATAGGTTCCTCACATTGTCGGTTTCCTTCAGGTTCCTGTTGTTTATTCTGGCATTTCTCTTTCATGTTGGAGCCTTCCTCCAATGTCTGGTCATCCTTGGCTTTCTCTCTGTGCTCAAGAGTGAGATCCTAGGAAGAGGGTTGGGAGCTGTGTGTGGATGAGCTGGTTTCTATGCAGGGCAATGGTCAGTGGGTAGCAAGCTTCCCTTTCCATGGGAGGAGCCCAGATGTTATATTTGTCAAGGATTGTTCAATTTCTCATGGTGGTGGGGTCTGAGGGATCATCTGGCTGGTGGGATAGTAATGGTGGGAGTCTGAAGGCTCAGTATTTCAAATAGCAATCTCCTCTCCCCCCAGGATTGGGTCCTGCATCTCAGATACAGGGATCTGAAGCTTTCCTGCATCTCAGATAAAGGGATTCTGCAGAGGGAAGCGTTCACTTTTTCTGCTGCATCCTCCCATGTAGACATGTGGGCTATAGCTTCCACTGCTTGGCAAGGGCGACAATCATCCTCTATGTGTTGTCCATCTTCAAAGGACCAGTAATCCCTTGTAGGCTGAATTTTCCTCTTCTGTTACATTTGTCCTGTCAGTTCACACATTTTTCTCTTTTTTTCCCTTACTGTTATTTTAAGGGGTTTCTGAAGAAGTGAAATAAATGCATGTGGTCTGTCTGACATGTTCATCGTGGAAGTCTCAACAGGCTTAAGAATGTCTATATCTTTTCTCTAAAGGAAGTGAGAGCACATACTTACCACTACTTAAAAATGAATTTTTTTTAATGTTGCGCATGGTGGCTCACATCTATAATCCCAGCACTTTGGGAAGCTGAGGTGAGAGAACTGCCTGAGCCCATGGGTTTGAGACTAGTCCGGGCAACTTGGTGAGACCCCATCTTTACCATAGAAAAAAATATTTGTCGGGCATGGTGGTGCATGCTTGTAGTTCTAGCTATTTGGAAGGTTGAGGCAGAAGGATCACCGGAGCCCAGCATCTCGAGGTGTGGTGGCTGTGAGCATGCCATTGCACTCTAGCCTTGACGATAGAGTGAGACTCCAATTTGTTTTTTTTTTTTTTTTTTTTT
>NW_007255566.1:424135-426428 GCF_000164805.1 Carlito syrichta
TAAGTTGGAGTCTCACTCTGTTGCCTAGACTGGAGTGCAGTGGCATGCTCCCGGCCACCGCAGCCTCAACCTGCTGGCTCCGGTGATTCTTCCGCCTCAGCCTTCCAAGTAACTGGAACTACAGGCGCATGCTACCACACCCGGCTAGTTTTGGATTTATTGTAGAGACGAGGTTTCACCGAGTTGCCCAGGCGGGTCTCGAACCTGCGGGCTCAGGCAATCCACTCACCTCGGCCTCCCAAAGGGCGGGATTACAGGCTGAGCCATTGAGCCTGGCCGATTTTTAAAAAATTGTGATAAAGTCCATACATTCAAACTGAATGAGTCATAAAATGAACACTCATATCCTCACCATCGGGTTAAAAAATGCTTACAGACCAGGAAAATGCTGATATCCCGCGTCCTTGTGACTCGGTGGTTTTGCATTTGGTTCTGAAGCTGTTTGAGGCTGTGACCTTGTGCACTGGCCGCCTTTGTTCTGACCATGATGTAGCTTCCTTAATCGAGGCCAGGTAGTGCCAAGTAGAGTCGATGACTGCGGGAGGGGAACTGCACTGTGCTCTGTTGGCAGTTTCCAAATGACGCAGTGCGTCCTAAGGGCTGGATGGCACAGGCGTCGTTGGTGTGGTGATTTCTCAGCTCTGGGGATGTGGAGGCTCTGTATAAGGGGGACTTGCCCACCACCTCCTCCTTGGCATACAACCTTCCCTGGGCTTCCCCTTCCACTCCATCCTGGCATGCCTCCCTTTCTCACCTCTCCTTTCCTGTTTGTTTTTGCTTTACAAAAAGCCCTGCATGTTCGCCCTGGGGGCCTCCTCTCCTCCCAAGGCCTCAGCCTCCACCTCTGTTCTTGTTATACCCATCTTTCTGTTTGGGTTTCCATTCTTTTCCGATTGCACTAGGGTGTCCTGCAGGGCTCATACTCACTGTGTTCAGAATGAATGCTTGTTTTATCATCTGCCTGTTGCTCAGTCGACCCTCCTCCTCAGTCTGTCATGGTGGACCTGACAGTTGGTCAGTTTTCTGAAACTCCAGTTTTTCGGCACATTTAGCTCTCTGTACCTCCTTTGCCTCCAGTCACCAAGCCCTCTTAATTTTGCCTCCACAATGCCTTTATGAATCTGACCCTTTTGTGTCATCTTTATGGCCATGAGCACAGTAGCGCCCCCTCCCGCATTTCATTCTTTCCTCCTCCTCCCTCCCCCAGCTCCATTCTCTCTCTGATATGGTGGAGGCACCCAGCCCTGCGGGTTTGTCATGTTCTGCCGCTTCCCACTGCCTGCGATATGAAGTTCAGCTTACTGAGCCCATGTCTCCCAGCTTCACCCGTCCTCACACCCTCTTCACTGTTTCTGTCATGTTTATGTGCCACCTGTTTTAGGTATTTAATATTTTCCTTTAACTGACTTAGTTGTTAAAACTTTAATAGACTCATTTTGAAGGCAACTTTATGTCACTACCATAAAAGGAAAACCCAAGTGGCCTGCCACAAACAGAGGGTCACTATAAAAGATAAAAAAATGACTGTGATAATAATAAATGAAGGCCACCCCAGATCACCTCGGTGTCAGTAGGGATGCATACACCCCACCCTGGGAAGCAGTGTGATGTGGAAGCTCTTCTTGAGCTGACTTCTTTTCTTCCTCAGAGGCAATATAGCACGGTTGGTAAAGTCATGGGCTCTGGAGTCAGACCTGGGTCTAAGACTTTCTCGGCTAATTTCCAGGGCCATGACCTCGGGCAACTTACTTAACCTCTCTGAGCCTCAGTCTTACTATCTGTAAAGTAGAGTTAAAGATATTTCCTCTACAGGATTGTGGTGAGTATTAAATGAGATAGTATATGTGGATCACTTCAAACAGTGCCTAGTCCATGATATACTCTTGAGGACTGTTTGCTGGTATTTGCCTTTACTTTCTCAGGGCCTGCTATATGCCCTCGAGTGATGTGATGTGCCTCTTCTGCATCAGCGACCCCCGGTGGTCCATCCACAGTGCTCTTTGCTTTCCTCTGAGTCTCTGTCTCTGCCTTGTCCTTGACTTCCTCTATCCGGTAAATGCTGGCCTTTCCCTCTAGGCCAGGGGTCTTCAAACTACGGCCCGTGGGCCACATGCGGCCCACCGAGGACATTTATCCGGCCCACCGGGTGTTTTTGCCGCCGCTGCCTGTCCTGCCTAGCAGCCGAGGGGTCCGGCCGCAGTGCGCATGTGTGGAATGTGCGTCGCACTATCCGACTCCCCTCCTTCTCTCAGCCTCTCGACTCCTCCTCTCAGTCTTACGACTAGCAGTGACA
>NW_007255566.1:426535-428277 GCF_000164805.1 Carlito syrichta
AGGAATTTGTTCATAGTTTTTTTTAAACTATAGTCTGCCCCTCCAACGGTCTGAGGGACAGTGAACTGGCCCCCTGTTTTAAAAGTCTGAGGACCCCTGCTCTAGGCCTACATCAGCTGTCACCTCCTGTGTGATCCCTTAACTGCTTTCCCAAGAAGAGCTGGACTTCTCTTCCTTGTGACCCCTTGGCACTTTATTCTGTATCTCTGTTTTAACCTATAACCCACAATTAACATTTGGCAAACAGGTCCTGCACGTGGGGGTGCTATGCCTTCAGGATGGTTTTTGCATTTTCTTTTTTTTTGAGTTGGAGTCTCACTCTGTTGCCCAGACTGGAGTGCAGTGGCATGCTCCCAGCCACCGCAGCCTTGACCTGGTGGGCTCCGGTGATCTTTCCGCCTCAGCCTTCCAAGTAGCCAGAACTACAGGCACATGCTACCATGCCCAGCTAATTTTTGATTGATTGTAGAGACGAAGTCTCGCCAAGTTGACCAGGTGGGTCTCAAACCCGCAGGCTCAGGCAATCCACTCGCCTTGGCCTCCTAAAGTGCTGGGATTACAGGCTGAGCCACCGAGCCCAGCCGTTTTTGCATTTTCACTTCTGCCTGGATCATCTTCTCAGATGCTTGTATGTAATACAGATACCACTTCCCATGCCAAGACACAGTCCACCCTTGGTGTCTCTAAGGACTCAAAATTTTTTTTTTTTAAAAGCATCCTTACTTTATTTTATTTTTTATTTTAAAGATGTGGGGTATAATTCAGGGTTAGGTATACAAATGTCGATTATGCAGGTACCCTTGTTGATCAGGTGTGCTCCTCCCGCCCTTAGCAGTTTCCCTCAGCTGCCAATCCCATCCCCCTGCCCTGGCAATTTCCCACTACTGCCAATCCCTTTCTTTTCATTTTTTTTTTTAATCCATATTTTTTATTATAGTTTTGTGGGGTACAGTTAAGGGTTAGGTATACAAATACATTTCGTTCAGGCACCCTGTTGATAAGAGATGTTTCCCCATCCCCAGACAGATGTTTGCTACCATTAATCCCACCCCCCCCCATAGTTTCCCACTACTGTCAATCATTTTCTTATACTATTACATTGGATATTAAAGGGCCATTATATGAGTGAGAACATGTGATACTCGGATCTTTGTTTCTGTGAGAGGTCACTCAGTATTATAGATTCTAGTTCCATCCATGTTGCTGTGAAATTCATGATTTTGTTCCTTTTTATGGCTGGGTAGTAGTCCATCGTACCACATTTTTAAAAAAATTAATCAATATTTTTTATTATGGTTTTGTGGGGTACAGTTAAGGGTTAGGTGTACAATTACGTTTCATTCAGGCACCCTGTTGATAAGAGGTGTTTTCCCATCCCCAGACAGATATTTGCTACCGTTAATCCCACCCCCCCATAGTTTCCCAGTACCATCAGTCATTTTCTTATAGTATTACATTGGATGTTCAAGGTCCATTATATGAGTGAGAACATGTGATACTCGGATCTTTGTTTCTGTGAGAGGTCACTCAGTATTATAGACTCTAGTTCCATCCAGGTTGCTGCAACATTCATGATTTTGTTCTTTTTTATGGCTGCGTAGTATTCCATCGTGTATATGTACCACATTTTTTAAATCCAATCCTCTTTTGAAGGGCAGCATGGTTGTTTCCAGGTTCTTGCTATTGTGAACAATGCTGCGATAAACATATGTGTGCAGGTATCTTTTTTATAGAGTGATTTG
>NW_007255566.1:428852-448295 GCF_000164805.1 Carlito syrichta
GTAGGTGGTGGAGGCTTTGTCGAAGATGAGTTGGTTGAGAAATTGAGGTTTTTTTTTTTTTTACTGAGAATTGGTCTGGCTATTCTTGGACATTTGTGTTTCCATATGAATTCCTGTGTTGTTTTTTCCAGGTCTGAGAAGAATGTTGCTGGTAATTTGATGGGTATTGCATTTGTAGATTGACTTAGGTAAGATGGACATCTTCACAATGTTGATTCTTCCAATCCATGAGCATGGGATATTTTTCCACTTGTTTGTGTCATCTTTGATTTCTTTGAGCAGTGTTTTGTAATTTTCATTGTAAAGCTCTTTTACATCTCAGTTAGGAAGATGCCAAGGTATTTCTTTTTTTGTGTGGCTATTGTGAATGGAATTGTGTTTTTTATTTGGGTTTCTGTTTGTTTATTATTGGTGTAGAGAAATGTGATTGTCTTTTGTACATTTATTTTGTATCCTGAGACTTTGCCAAAGGCCTTTATCAGTGTAAGGAGGCTTTTGACAGATTCTCTTGGGATTTCAAGGTACACAATCATATCATCTGCAAAGAGAGATAACTTGACTTCCTCTTTTCCTATTTGGATACCCATGATTGCCTCCTCTTCTCTGATTGCTCAAGCCAGGACTTCCAATACTATGTTGAACAGGAGGGGTGAGAGTGGGCATCCTTGTCTACTTCCAGTTTTCAGGGGAATTGGTTCAAATTTTTGTCCATTTAGGAGTATGCTGGCTGTGGGTTTCTCATAGATGGCTTTTACTATTTTGAGGTATGTTCACTGTATACCTAGGTGGTCTAGGGTTTTTATCAAGAAGGGGTGCTGGATATTATCAAAAGCTTTTTCTGCATCTAATGATATGATCATGTGGTTTTTGTTTTGACATCTGTTGATGTATTTAATTACATTTATGGTTTTACGAATGTTGAACCAGCTTGCATCCCAGGAATGAAGCCTACTTGGTCATGGTGGATGATTTTTGAGATGTATTGCTGAATCCTGTTTGCTAGGATCTTGTTGAGAATTTTAGCATCTATGTTCATCAAAGATATTGGCCTGTAGTTCTCTTTCTTTGTTGGATCTTTACCTGGCTTGGGTATCAATGTGATGTTGGCTTCGTAAAATCATTTGGGGAGAGTTCCATCTTTTTCAATCGCCTGGAATACCTTCAGTAGGATTGGTATCAGCTCCTCCTTAAATGTCTTGTAGAATTCTGCTGGAAATCCATCTGGACCAGGGCTTTTTTTTTTGTACGAAGTTTTCTTATTACGTAGTTGATTTCCTTGATTGTTATTGGTCTATTTAGGGTCTCAATTTCTTCTTGTTCCAACCTAGGTAGGTTGTGTGATGTCAGAAAGTCCTCCATTTCCTTAAGGTTTTCAAGTTTTGTTTCCATACAAGTGTACGTAATAGTCTCTAATGATCTTTTATATTTCTTCAGGGTCAGATGTGACTTCATCTTTTGTGTTTCTGATTATACTTACTTGGTTTTTTTCTCATTTTTTCTTGGTCAGTGTAGCTAGGGGACCATCGATCTTGTTTATTCTTTTGAAGAACCAGCTTTTTGTTTCATAGATTTTCTTGTATTATCTTTTTGTCTTCTATGTCCTGGATTTGGGCTTTTATTTTGGTGATCTGGATTCTTCTGCTGAAATTAAGGTTTTTGTGGTCTTATTTTTCCAGCTTCTTTAGGTGGCTTGTTAGGTTGTGAATTTCTGTTCCTTCCATTTTTCATGTGTGTTTGTAGGGATATAAATTCCCCTCTTACTACAGATTTCAGGGCATCCCAGAGATTTTGTAAGATGTTTCTTCATTTTCATTTGTTTCCAGGTATCTTTTGATCTCTGTTTTGATTTCATCATTGACCCAGGAGTTGTTTAGCATCATGCTGTTCAGTGTCCATGTCTTTGTGGGTTTTGGGGGGACTTTGATGGTGTCAATGTTTATTTTTATTCCACTGTGGTCCGAGAAGGTGCATGGTAGAATTTCAGTCCTTTTAAATTTGCTTATGCTTGATTTATGGGCCGAGTATGTGTGTACCACATTTTTTAAATCCAGTCCTCTATTGATGGGCAGCATGGTTGCTTCCAGGCTCTTGCTATTGTGAACAATGCTGTGATAAATATATATGTGCAGGTATCTTTTTTATAGAGTGATTTGAATTCTTCAGGATATATTCCCAGTAGGGGGATTGTGGGGTCATATGGGAAGTTGATATTTAGAGCTTTTAGGAATCACCACACTGCTTTCCACAGCGGTTGCACTAGTTTACACTCCCACCAACAGTGTAGAAGTGTTCCCTTTTCGCCACACCCTCTCCAGCAGCTGTCATTTTTTGAGTTGTTGATAATTTTCATTCTGCGTGGAGTTAGGTGGTATCTTAGTGTGGTTTTGATTTGCATCTCCCTGATGATTAGTGAGGTTGAACATTTCTTCATGTGTTTGTTGGCTGCTCGGATGTCTTTTGTGAAGTGTCTGTTCATATCTTTTGCCCATTTTATAATGGGGTTGTTTGTTTTCTTCTTTTCAGTACGTTTCAGTTCCTTGTAGATCCAGGATGTTAAGCCTTTGTCAGACCTAGAGTTGGAAAATACTTTTTCCCAGTCTGTAGGCTCTCTCCCTGTTCTCTTGATGATTTCTTTGGCTTTGCAGAAGCTTGTCAGTTTAATAAGGTCCCACTTGTCTATCTTCTCTCTTATGACCTGTGGGTTTCGGGTTTTGTACAGGAATTGGATGCCAGTTCCGATTTCCATGAGGGTATTTCCTTCATTTTCTAAGGTTCTTATGGTTTGAGGTTTTAGATTTAGGTCTCTTATCCATTTGGAGTTAACCTTTGTGCATGGGGATGGATAAAGACTCAAATTTAAAGGATGTGCTTTAAGACGCTGGCCAGTGAACTCTCTTCCCATCCTGCTGTGGCTTTCAGGCCAGGTGGAGCTGGCTTTCTCATTGTGATGGGAAAGAGCAGTAGAATTGGTTAGAGATCTCAGAGTTGAGGTCCAGCTTTTGCATTTTCTGAGTCTGTGACCTCAGACCCTAACCAAATCTCCTGGAATCTCCACTGGCTCGTGTGTAAACCACAAGCATGAGTCAGTTCTGAGAGTTGCTTGTTCTGTAAAGGCTCAGTTTTTCAGGATGTAAGGAATTGCCCGTGTGGGTAGGCTGGTCTATCACTCTAAGATACATCCGGGAGGAGGCCCAGTCACCCCCCAGGGACCTGCTGAGGGACTGCAGCTGGTTCTTCACGGCTTGCCTACCTGTGTGGTCATGTTCCTCTTGGCTCCTGCCCCTTCTCTTACCCTGGTCCAATTTAGGGATTCAGGGTCTGCCAGGGAAGAATGCCATCCTTTACACAAAGCACCCAGAGAGACACACAAGTATCCTTTGAAGCTGCAGCCATTGAATATAGCTTAGGCCTTTTCTTGGTCCCCACCTCCAGGCACATTGTACCACTCAGGGCATAGCCTGTGGCAGAGACCATGCCAGGCACATCTACTGTGCAGCCCTAGACTTCTCACTCTCTCAGGCCTCTGCTATCAGTTCACTCCTTCCAGAAGTCTAGACCCCTTGACCCCTTTGCCTTCTTCTCCCCTCACACAAGAGCCCTGGTTCTTAGTAGGTAGTTTTTTCTTTTTCTTTTTGAGTTGAGGGTCTCAGTCTGTCACTCAGACTGGAGTGCAGTGACACAATCATGGCTCCCGTAACCTCAATCTCCTGGACTCAGGTGATCCTTTCAGTTAGCTGCGACTATAGGCAGGTGCCACAACACCCAGCTAGTGTTTTTAAAATTTAGTTTTATTTGTAGAGGTGAGGTCTTGCTATATAACCCCAGCTTGTCTCAAACTCCTGGGCTCAAGCAGTCCCCTTGCAAAGTGCTGGGATTACAGGTGTGAGCCACCACACCCAGCCAGTAGGTGATTTATTAACGTTTGTTTGTAAACCAATTTTGCTTCCTGACAAGTTCCTGGAGACTCATCGCTCACTTCTAGCATACCTAGCCTGAGGTGACTTAGAAACAGTGCCTCTTCCTTTTAGGAGAGAAGCTTTCTGTGGGATTTGGCTCTTTGGCCTCAGTGTCCCTGTCTGTATAATTAGGCTATCAGATGACATCTGATGATTTCTTCCAGGGCTGCTGCTGGTCTCTGTGTCCATGGATGCTGGGATTTAGTTGGGGGTGAGAGTTGCCATTTTGCATTCTCTGGGGAGTTTTAATAAAACAATAAGGACTCTGACCCTTCAAATAATTGAAGGTCTAGGATAGTGCTCTGAATCTCTGGGGTCCTCTTACAGTGTGCTGGCATGGGATGTGACACTAAGGTTAGACCTCTCAGATGCCAACAGGTGAGCAACACCTGCTCCTTCCCAGGGGGCCCTTTAAGAGGGCATAGGGACCACTCACACCACTTGCCAGAGCCTCTTGTTCCTGAATTCTGTGCCCCTCTTCTGTCCCCCTACCC
Organism: Carlito syrichta; assembly: GCF_000164805.1. Classification (NCBI taxonomy): domain Eukaryota; kingdom Metazoa; phylum Chordata; class Mammalia; order Primates; family Tarsiidae; genus Carlito; species Carlito syrichta. The sequence continues at coordinate 433,303 of NW_007255566.1, forward strand.
ACTGCCAGTTTGCTAGGCTCGCCCTTCCTCCATTCCACATTGGCCCTAGCACAGGCAGGATGGACATTAATGCCCTCACCTCCATGTCTGTCCCCTTGGGGTTTGGAATTAGCCATGTGCACACACCTAGGACTTAGTGGCTCCCACACAGCAGCTAGGTTTTATGTCCCTGTCTCCTAGGTTTAGGGACCAAAATATGTGAGACATAGAGTAACCCCAGATCTGAAGATGTTCCTGCCCCCATCCACCTCTGCCCTCTGATTGGCTTTCTGTTTCGGCTCCTGTTGCACTATGCCCATTCTTCCAATTGATTTAAACCTTGTCAGCAACAACATCCACCACCACAACAATGACAAGCAGGTATTGTGGTTTTGCTGTGTTCTAAGCACTGTGCTAAGAGCTCTACGGGCCTTATTAAAAATACCCAGTGAGCTAGGTAGTTTTATATCATTTTATAGACTAGGAAGCTGAGGCACAGAAAATGAAATAACCTGACCACATAGCTAATCAAGGGTGATGCTGGAATTCAAATCCAAGCCTGTTGGGTCCTAAAGCCAGTGCCCTTGAACCACTGCACACTGTCTGCCTGCCTCTCCCAGCCTGTCCCGCCAGTGTAGATGGTGCTTCTTGAACATTGTTTTCCACCTACTGGGATGGCCCAGTTGCTAAAAAGAAGTCCCCATGATTATGCTGCTGAGCTCTGGGTCTCTGTAGACAGCTGGGCGGGCTTCTCTAAGCATGAACCCTCAACCTCCACCCAGTCTGGTCCCTGCTGTCCTTCCCCCTGCCCAACTTGCCTAGTGACCACATTGTTCTCTGCTACTTTAAGAACTGTTTGAGACACTAGTCATGACAAGGAGTTAAGCACCAGTGTCTGAGGGACAGGGAACAGGAGTTGGGAGTTAGCCTGTCCATTCTGCAGAGAGGAAAACAGAGATACTAAGATTTCGAGGATCTTGCTTATCAGGGCTAGCTAGGTGGAGCTAGTCCTGACTTTCAATTCAGTTCTCCCATTGTGTCTGTTATAATGATTTCTCTTGAGGCTTTATATTTTTCAGCCTTTCATATATAGTCTAGTAGAAATGTAAAAAGTAAAAACTCTAAAATCTCTCCAAATGAATGACCTTGCTGCAAGTACTTAAGAGTGCTGGGAGTGGGCAAGGAAGGTGTGGCTTTCTGCAGGTGAGAGTAGTGAGGAAGCCCCACTGGCATTGTGAGCATTCACCACCACTGCCCCAAGGCAAGGGCATGCACACAGTCCAGGGTCTGAGGGCACCCAGAGAGGAACTTAAGCAGCAGGAAGGACGAATGGAGCCCATTAGCACCACCCCTTTCTTGGTCCTCTTTCAAAAATTAAAATGTAATTCACATCCCATAGAATTCATCCTTAACGTGTATAATTCAGTAGTTTTAACATATATTAATAGAATTGTGCAGCTGCCACCACAATATAATTCCAGAACATTTTTATCACCTGAAAAAAAAATTCTGTTTTTATTAGCAGTTGCTCTCCATTCCCTCCTCCTCCCAGCCCCTGGCAACCACTCATCTACTGTCTATCCCTGGATTTGCCGGTTTTGAATATTTCATAGAAATGGGATCATATACTGTATGGCTTTTAGTGTCTGGCTTCTTTAACTTAGCCTCATGTTTCAAGGCTCATCTCTGTTGTAGCACGGACCAGTGCTTCCTTCCTTTTTATGACTGAATAATATTTCATGGTTTGGAACAACTGCATTTTGTTTATCCACTCATTGGTTGATGGGCACTTGGATTATTTCCACCTTTTGGCCATTATGAATCATGTTCCTTGCGCCATGTCCAGCTGTCTGTGTTCCTCTAGCATAACTATTTGGAAAGAAAGAGAAAGCATATCTGAACGTGGTGGGGTGGCTGCGGGGTGGAGCTGCCTTGGTGAGAGATGCAGGAAAGGGAGTTGGGAGCTTTGGGAGAGGCCTCTGCCAGAGGGAGCCTTGTGCCTGGCCCCGGAGCCATCTGCTGCTAGGTGGGTGTTTTTCCTGCTGTCGATGATTAACCAATGGCTATGATCATGAGAGTAGATCCCTAGGCTAGAACTGGTGCTTATTTGAAATGCCAGAAATGTTTTCCAAGACATTTAAACAGCCGTGGACCCTTGCTTCTCTGTTTCCACTTGGAGACCAGATCACCATTTTATCAGTTATCACCATCATCATCATTATAACAATCTTACATTTGTATAGGATTTAATTAGTGATTTATTTCATAGCCATTACTTTTAATTTCTCAGATCATTGCTACCCTCATCTTTGCAGGTGAAGAAACTGAGACACAGAGAGGCGAGGTAAACATAACCAAGGTCACACAGCTGGGTACAGGAAAAGCCAAGATTAAACTCAGGAATCTCTTCATTCCTAGTGTAGGGCACTCTTCACAGCAATGTGCAGGGAATGGCCATAACAATTACCTCAGATGGTCTGGGGCAGAACCATCTGGGGATAGAGGTGAGGACCCTGCAGGCCTGTGTACTGTAATAGGGGTCTATCCAGCCCCTTCTGGGAGAATCATCTCTTCTGCTTTCTTAGTGTCCACTCCAGGGCTCTTTGATCATTTCCTCCTGAGATTTGCATTTGGCCAAAGTCTGCTAGGACCTGTCCTGGCTTCCTGAGCCCTCCTATCTGCCCCTGGATTTCTCAAGTTTCTAGGGAAAAACCCTGGAGTCAGGGAACTTCAGTGCCATATGGCCCTGGGCAGCAGAGATGCTGAGTGGGCGATGCTTCCAGAACTCCCTCCTGACTTGCTCATTGCTTGCCTTTGCCAGTCTTTCGCCTGGGTGTATAATCTTTCTCCTCTCTTCCTCTGTCTACTCCCCGTCCTCCTTCTCTCTTTTCCAAGCTGTCCCTATCACCAATCCCTCCTCTTATAGGCCTGTGTGGGTCTGGAATCTTGTGTCCTTAGAGCCCCATGTGAATATTTGACTGGGTTGGTTGGGGGACAGTTTTCAATCTCAGCACCATGACATGTGGTAAGATCACGGTGGGTCATAAAGGAAGCTGTCACCTCTACTAAAGCTTTACCTTTTGCTTATAATAAATTAGAGCACATTCAAGGTTATCCCTTGATGGAATCACATCACATCACATCACATTTCTCTGTGTGATGTGTTTGCCTGAGTGGGAGAGAAAGAGCTAGAATTGCACTGAGCACCGCCCCTTTTAGTCTATCTTATCTCCACACCAGCTGGTGGCTGGGCCAGGCCTGGCCGTCCTTGAGAGGGGTGGTCCACGTGTCAATGTCATTAGTTGTGAGGACTAGGGCAGGATGAGGTCAAGCATGGCTGATCAGAGCAAGGGTGTTGAGGCAGAAGCAGGATTCCATCCTCCTTGTTTTTGCTCCTCCAATCACAAGGCCAAGGCTAGAACCTGGGACTTGGGAACTGCATACATTTCCTTGGGCTGCCATTACGAGGTACCACAAGTGAGTAGCTTAAAGCAACAGATATTTATTATCTTGGTTCTGGAAGCTAGAAGTTTAAAATCAAGGTGTCAGTAGGGCCATGCTCCTTCTGAAGGCCCTGGGGAAGAACTCTTTCTTGCTTCTTCTAGCTTCTGCTGGTTGCTGGCAATTCTTGGCATGCCTTGGTTTGCAGCTGCATCACTCCAGTCTCTGCCTCTCTTGTCACCTGGCATTTCACTGTGTGTCTGTGTCTTCATGCCATTGCCTTCATTTTTTTTTCTTTGAGTTAGGGTCTTACTCTGTTGCCCAGGTTTGAATGCAGTAGCATAATCATAGTTCACTGCAGCCTCAAACTCCTGGGTTCAGGCAATCTTCCCACCTCAGCCTCCTGAGTAGCTGGGACTGTAGGCATGTGACACCATGCCTGGCTAATTTTTGAGTTTTTTTTGTAGCGACAGGGTCTTGCTATGTTGCCCAGGCTGGTCTGGAGCTCCTGGACTCAAGCAGTGTTCCTGCCTTGGCCTTCCAAAGTGCTGAGACTATAGGTATGAGCCAATGTGCCTAGCTTCTTCCTTTTTTATAAGGACACTAGTCATATTGAATTAAGGACCTACGTTAATGACCTTATCTTAACTTGGTAACATCTTCAATGACCGTATTTCCAAATAAAGTTATATTCACAGGTACTGGGAGTTAGAACTTCAATATAGTTTCTTTGGGGGGTGGGTGGGAGGGGACACAATTCTACTCATAACAGGCACTTAGTTCTTAACTGGGAAGGAGGGCTGGAGTCAAGAGTGCAGTGTGGCTCATGTCCCCCATAGGTGCCACTCAAAGCCATCTGTGTACCAAGGAAGGGTGGATTCTAACTTGTGACCAAGAACCTGTGTGTACTCTGAGTGCTAGTCATGCCTTCTGCCCACCCTGGCATCTCTTCTTAGAGTCTTGGACACAGCCCTGGAGCTAGCATGAGACTGATTGCCACTGGTGTTCATTCCTGTTCCTGCTTCTTCCAAGCTCCCAAGTTGTTGCTCAGAAAATCCTTTTGACCAGAAGCTTCCCTGTGCTTCCACTTCATAGTCCTCACCTCTCCTTGGGAGACTAGCCCAGGAGCTTATCCAGCATCCAGGGGAAATAGGCTGGTGCAGCAAAAAGGGTCTAAGCCTAGGGAGGATGGGAGCTAGGGTCCTCTGACTAGTACTCAGGGAGCTTGGACAATAATTCCATCTGCTCTGGTCCTGTAGGCATGGATGTCTTGTGCCTTGTGGAGAGAAATAGATAGAATGACCATGTATGTGAGTGTCCCTTGACTGGTGATGTAAAGACCTGCCTACATTGCCCTTTAGGGTGTGTGTTCCTGGAGAGCCAGGCTGCTGCCGGTCAGAGTCCTGCACATCATCTCCAAGGAATAGGCTTGAGGGGCCCAGCTAAGTGCAGGGCAGCTCTGTAGACTTTGGGTGGGGGCCTTGTCTTCCCTCCCCCTCCCTGCATGCTTTTCCCCAGCAGGCTCCCAGCCCATGGGGGAGCTACTCCTATCCTTACCTTAGGGGATCTAAGGGTGATGCCCTCTGTCCTCAACCATCCTTCCTTCCCTTTCCCCGCATCACTGCTCTCAGGGCTAGGTCCATGGAAGAGGAGCTGTGGCTGCCTGGGAGAAGGCTGAATAGACCTAGCTCTATTGAGTCCACAGGTGGTGAGGGGCAGAGCAGCCTGGCTGGACCCCACACTTGTGGCATCTAAGGCCACAATTGGAAGGAGGAGTCTGATGGCGCTAGCAGAGAGGTAGAAGGAGCTGGTTCCTTCTACCTCTCTCTCTCTGTGTATGTGTGTATGTGTGTATGTGTGTCTGTGTATGCATGTACGTGCATCTTGGCCCAGCTAGTTCTTGTACCAGCTATACTCTGGATTAGGAGGGAGGGGATCTCCTCTATCCAGCCATCATAGGTTATATTAACAAAGTCCAGGAAGAAAGGAGGAGGAAGGCAGGTGGAGGAGCAGAAGTGGGAAGTGCCAGGTTGAGGTTAATGGGGTCGTATGGACCCTCTGTCAAGCCAGATGTTCACCAGGCTCTTATCTGGCTATTTAGAGGACAGTGAGGAGTAGCTAGCTGCAGGGGCAGGCAGGGGTAGACAGGGCCCTGTGGGCCCAGCCTGGTTTCTAGGTGTTCTCAGACTGGGCCTGTCCTGTGGGCCGAGGGGAGCCAGGAGGGGATAGGGTCTGGGCCCAGGGCCAGGGCTTCCTTCTGGAAAACTGGGGGGCTAGGCTATGTAGGGAGGGTGGGTTTCTGTCACGAAGAGGGCATGGAGTTGGAACTGTTGCCCCGCTGGCAGGGTGCGGGATGGGAAGACACACAGAAGCATTCTCTCAAGTTGGCAGTGGGGGTGCTTTGGTCTGTAGGATGGGACCCAGGCGAGGGGCTGACTCTCTTGGCTGCTTCAAGGTGGGGCTCTGGAGAAGGAGGAAACACTTGTAAAGATGGGGGCTTTGATGGCTCAGCCCTGTTTCTTAGGCTGTTGACACTGTTATCCCAGCCTGCCCGGGATATAGTCCAGGACACCAGAGTCCCTTGCCTGGGGATTCCCCTGGTTCTGCCCAGCTGGCCCTGTTGCGCAACCGTCGCTCCATAGCCTTATCCCACCCCAAACAGTTTGCCTGGTGATGGGACTGCAAACAAGTACTCCCTGGTCACCAGCAAGGGCCAGATGGAAAGTGGGGAGTGTGTGAGAGCCGTGAACTTGTCGCAATCATGTTGCCATGGCAACACAACTCTGTTTAGCTTCCTCTCCACAGTCCTAGCCCACATGGACTAAAATAAGTTTTACCTGCAGTGTGTGCAGCAGGCAGCCCTGTCCTCCCAAGGGCAGCTCTCTGGCTAAGGCATGTGTGTGCCCAAGGGAGAATGCATCCCCAGTGTTTGCCCCTCACCCAGCCCCAGTCCTGTATCTCTTTGGACCGGCAGTTTTAGACTTCATTGTGCACGAGAACAATCTGGAGAGCTTTCTGAACACACAGATTCTTGGGCCCCTTCACTGGAGATTCTGGTGTGCGCGTGAGAATTTGCACTTGAGAATTTGCACTTCTAACAAGTTCCCAAGGGATGCTGGTGGTCCAGGGACCACAACTGCAATAGCACCACTTTAGATTTTAGCACATCATAGTCAAGAAAATACACCGACTCTAGATTTTCTGCATTGTATTTTAAAACTGTGTTCTCTTAGAGGAGAGAGGGGAAAGCAGGTGGGTCCCCGCTTACCTCTTCTTTGTTCTTTGGCCTCTTTACAGGAAGCAGGAGCTGGCCAACAGCTCGGATGTGACCCACCCAGATCGGCCACTGTCCCCTCCTCTCACTGCGCCTCCTACCATGAAGGTAAGAGACTGATTTTCAGTAAGGCAAGGAGGGGAAGTGTGTGGAGGAAAGTCCTGAGGCCTTGCTGTCGCTTTGGCTTCAGGCCCAGCTGTTCTCATCCCAGGGGCTATGGAGGGCCTGACACCTCTAGCGTCCAATTAAGCTCACCAGTGCGGGAGGAAAGTGTGACTGAGGGACTCTGGGGTGTCTATGTCAAGGGGTGGTAAGGAAATAGACTGGGGTTGATATGGGCTTGTCAGGACTCTTGGTTATTAGAGAGGTCTTTTGCGGGGGGGTGGGGGTGTTGGGAACAAGGGGCCTAGGCAGGAGGAAGTGAGGGAGACAGAATGCAACTGGATGCCCTGAAGGATTGCCTGGGGCTGGGGTGGGCCCTCCTGGGGCTTGAATGGCACTTGCTTGCTGGTCTGCCTGCCTCTGACAGGTCCTGCAGGGATGGCCCTTTCACCCCAGTCCCTGTGGGAGAGTTGCCCTGGAGGTTCTGGGTGGTCGGTAGTTTTTGCCCTGTTAGCACTTCATTTATAAGCTGCTTTCCTGGGGAGACCATGTCACAGGATCCATACCCAGAACCCTCTTGTTCCTGGAGGAGCTGAGGGAGTAGTAACCTCCTGCCATCATGCTCTTCTCACTTCACTTTTCAGTCCCCACTTTCAGGATGGCCACACAGGCCTGAGCTGGCCTTCAGAGAGGCCTCTCACCTCAGCCAGTGTTCCTGCCTGGGCTGCCACACACCTCTCTCCCTCCCTCCTTCACACTTTGTGGGCTAAGTGAGGACTAGTTCTGAAGAAGTCACCTGCCTCCTGAGTCATCTGAGGGGACAGCTAGGCCAGCCCCTATCTCTCTCCTGGGGCTCTGCTCTGAGGTGACTCACAGGGAAATAATTAGGTATCTCTTCCCTGCTGCTCCATGCTGTACCTCCTCTCCCCTAACCTAATCTGTTGCAAGATGACACCCCAAAGGAGCAGATAAAAACCATTCATCTTCCTGTTATTGTCTCATATTGGATATCCACCAAATACAGAGCAAGGTGGGATGCACTGAGGAGCATGTGTGGAGTGGCAGCCAGAGCCTGCTATGGGTGGGTTAGGAGTTCAGCAGTGGGTGGGTGGGGAGCAGGACAGGGTGCAGCGCTGACTGAGGACAGCTCTACTCTCCCCTTTGTGGGGTGCCCAGGGGTCACTGAAAGCCAGACCACCTTCATCAGCTTAGTGCCAGTGCTGGTTTCTGAGTCAGTGTGGGAATGGCTCTTTTGCACAGGACGATGTTAAGAAGCATGTCACCATTCTGAGTGTCAGCTCCTCATTCTTCAAAGTTGGGTGTGGTATGCTTGTCTCTGTCCTCACGAATGGTAGGAGTTTGCAGGGATAACTGTGAAAATCTCCTAGGAAGGGTCACTGAGTTCTCTTGGGAGATTTTCCTCACTCATGCACTCATTTAATTCATTCAACCCCCAGTATTTATTAGAATGTTGTATTAGTTAGGACTCTTGTTAGCAAGTGACTGAAGCATAACTAACTTTGGCTTAGACATAAAAGGGAATTTTTTTGCCCTTGTAATGGATGGTAAACAGTGCATGCAAGGGATCTAGGTTGTGTGCTCCTTATGAGAATCAAATGCATGGAAAAATTGTCCTCCCCAAAACTGGTCCCTGATGCCTAAAATGTTGGGGGCCACTGCACTAAGTAATACAGTGCAAAGAAGAGTATCTTTTCCCCAGCAGTTCTAACAAATTCCCAGGGAGGAAGTGCATTGGCCTGGCTTAGGCCACATTCTAGTGTCTATCCCTGAACCAATCATTGTGAACAGAGATATAGAAGGCTCTGATTGGCCTCACCTGAGTCTCATGACTACCCACCTAGACCATAAAACCTGAGAATTGGGAGGGTGGTTCCTCAAAGGAAAATGAGGTGCTATTCTGAGAAGAAGGGAAAGGGCAGGCAAGATCAACAGCTTTCTACTATCTGTGCTCATGATATGCCAGGCCCGGTGCTGGGTTCTTGGGGCCTTGTTGTGAACAAGACATTATCGTCCCTGTTCTCTTGAAGCTTGTAGTCTAGCTAGCAGCCAAAAGTTGAAAAAAATAATGTCGAGAATGAGGGATGGACAGTTGGATTGATGAACGTTCTAAAGGAGAAGCACAGTGTAGCTTGAGGAGAATATAAGATTAGGAGTTGGGGGGGAACTTGAACCTAATCCTGGAAAGGGCCTTGTAGGGCTTCTTTGGGGAAATAATATTTAAGCTGGGCCCTGAGAGCTGTGTAGGAGTTAGTTAGGCAAAGGTGGAGTCAGAGTGGAAGAGAGTATTCTAGAGCCTTGCTGTTCAGAGGGAGGCCAAGGGAGCAGCAACAACCGCATCATTTGGGAGCTCCTTAGAAATGCAGAATCTTAGGCCCCTGAATCAGAATCTGCATTTCACAAGCATTTTCAGGGGATTTGTGTGCACGTGATAGCTTGAGAAGTACTGCTGTGGGCTTGTGTACATGCTCTGAGGCAGCCAAGAAATAGAAAATTATACCAGGAGAAATAGGAAGGAGACCAAAATGTCTGATGCATCCAGAGTTAAGGTTGAAGAGCCTGGGTGTGTTAGGTAGGGACCAGATCAAGCAGATGCTTGAAAGTTTTGTAACTGATTTTGGAGTTTATCCTAAATAAGGGCATTGATGTTGCTGAAGAGTTTGGCCAGAGAATTAAGATGATGGGACTTTTGGGAAAAACCACTCTGGCCACTGTGTGGAGAATGCATGGAAGGGAGTAGAGCGGAAGGTGGATGAGTTGGGGCCACTGCAGGGGTCCAGGAGAGAGGACAGAGGCCTGACTCGAGGAACCAGTGGGGTTCTTTGGAAGTGGCCAGATCTCAGATTTACCAAGTGATAAATGGATGAGACATGAGGATTTGGGGAGAAGGAGGAGGTAGAAGTGGTCCCCAGGTAGGGAGGATTGGGGGAGGAGGATACATGGTATAGTTGTTCTCTAACACGGGCATGGCCCAGGAGGGAGGATGAGGGTTCAGTTCTAAGCGCTGAGTTGGAAGTGTTTGAGGCAGGAACAGGATGTCAGTGAGCAGCTGAGTATTTGGCACCATGCTCTGAAGAAGAGTCTAGGCTAGAGGTAAAAATCTGGGAATCATTCTTGTGGGGAGGGAATGGAAACTTCAGGATGAGTGAGCTCTCCAGGAGGTAGATTGAGAAGAAGAGAGGCTCCTGAGGTGGCACCTTGAGGGAGTCCCCCAGGTAAAGGATGGGGTTGGGGGTCTCTGTGGAAGAGGCTCGACTGAGACACAGAGGGGGGAGCATTTCGCAGCGGAGGGATGGGCAGCCATGCCAGCTGCCGCTGAGAGGCTAAGAATGATGAAGACTGCACAGTAGTCACTGGGCTCAGTGACCTGGCAGTTGCCGGATTGTAACTCAGACCAGTCTAGGAGGGGATGGGGGTGGACATCAGATAGCAGGGTGTTGAGGAGTGGGTGGAAATGGTGAGAGTCAGAGCATGTAGACAGTACTTGTGAGATGGTGAGACTCGAGTGCATGGAAATGTGGAAAGGAGAGAACCAGGAGGGTGCGAGGCGGTGCAGGAGAGAGAGGGGGTGGTCAGGAATCTGGACCTCAGCTAGGGATTACTGTAACGTAATCATTCAAAGAAGATTTGCGAGCATCTGCTGGGTGCCTGCCCCTCCTCTGCTCCAGCCATCGCAGACTGTCAAGGAGGAGGCCTCAAGCAGGCCAGAGCAACAACCTTCAGGGAAATCTCACCCACAATCAGAAGACATCCCCTCTCCCCCAGTGTGCTATCCCTCTCCTCTTTGAGACCAGAGCAGGAATTTCCCAGCCCCTGACTTTACTGTTGGGACCCCAAGGGCAGGATCAGAGCTGGGAACTGAGGAAGATGCCAGGGCTTGTCTTGGGGACTCAGACTGGGACCCTTCTGTGGTTGGTGTTGGGGGTCAGTGTGTGTGGTGTGCCAGGACTGAGGGGTCTCTTTGTCACTGTCATTTGGGTTTGTTCTGTGGCTCAGACAGGCTGTGGCTATGGTTAAGAGTCTGTCTGTGGCTAGGACATTTTTTTTCCCTTTGTGAAAAGCTAACTACCCATAAGGGATTTAAAAACACAATCCTCACCTTGCATCACTCATCACAGAGGGGATGTCCCTTTTGTAGCTACACTTATCAAATAATGTTGTAGCTCCTTGTTGCTGGTTGTCTGACTCTTCCTCTACGTTGAGTTCCTTGAGTGTAACAGCAACTGTGTTCTGCGCTTTGGGTGCCCAAACCCTGGCCTGGGGTGGGAGTCTGAGAGGGGTTTATGGTTTCTGACTGTATGAGACATCCAGGTCAGAGGAGCTTGTTTTGGTCCTAATCCTACACCCCTTTTGTTTTACCTGAGTCTTACATCCCAGCAGATCTGGGCTCCTACCTGCCATGTCCATCTCCAAGGGTGGGATCAGGTCTCAGCTTAGTTGACACCTCTCAGCCTCTCCAGGTTATTGGTGCACACTGAGGCTTGAGATGCCCTGGAGTGGAGGCTGGACTCTCTTTGAGCTGAGCATCCTGGTCCTGGGGGTTCATAAATTGATTCTCTGCCTTCTGAGCATTGGGGCAGTGGGAAAAGGTTTCATCTGGTTCCCTTGGCAGTGCAGGCTATGGGAGGGGGCTGCAGGGATCCATTTTTGGTTTATTAGTTTAGAGGTCATAGAAGGTCAGAGATGGACAATCCATTTCCTTTATAGATTACCCAGAAGCCCAGAGGTTGGAAATGACTTACCCAAGGCTCTGCTGAAGATAGTTGTGTTCCTTCTGTAGTCAACAGAATAAGTTAAATTCTAAGACCCAAACTATTTTTGGTAGAGTGCTCATCTCATCTCACCCCCACACACAGGGACAGCCCCTCCTCTCGTCACTTCTGTTACTGTGAGAGAACTGACTGCTGGAGCCCAAGAATCTCTCCCCTGTCCCCTCAGGGCCCTGCCCCCCACAGGCATGCCTGCTGCAACTGGTCCTTTACCCACCCTCCCCCACCTCTTTGCTGTTTGTGTTTTTCAAGGGAATTTTTTTTTTTTTGCTAATATGAAACTGATAAAAAGCAACTGAAGAGATGCTGAGCAGATGGGGCTGAATGAGAACCCAGTTCCCAGCCAGAGCTCAAACTGGCTGGTGTAGGGTGGGCAGGAAGAGGGGCTTGGGGCTGCCTCCATGGGAATGCTGTGGATTGTTTCCAGGCCCATATTTTTCCTGAATCTGGCTTTCATGCCCAAATGGATCAACAGGCATTTAGGGAGGGCCAACTGTGTGCCCAGAATTGTGCTGGGTCCCATAGGGTCATAAGGAAGCCTCAGTCCTGGATCCTCAAAGAGCCTGCTGTCTACAAGGGGCCTTTGCTGAGCAGAAAAAACCATATGGCTCAGCATGTGACAAGGTTCAGCTGTGAAATGTGGCTTCTCAGTAGGGTGGAGAGGAGTAGGGAAGGTCACGTGGAGGGGAGTCAGAAGGAGCCCTCATGGCAAGCGTGGGGGTTGGGCTAACCCCTGGGACCATAGACAACAGCCTTTCCAGGTATCACGAAGTGAAGGGGTTGGGGTTGTTCCTCCTGATTCTCTTGGAGTTCACAGTAAGTGCATAGGGCATTTCTTTGAATTTGACTATATTGGGACTTGATTTGACCTTGATCTGAACTATCAGACATGTCCCTGGAGCCCCACCAAGCTCTGAGCTGGCTCCGTCAGCTGGGAGGTGGCCTTGCACCACCTTCTCCTCCCCTTTTGTGCAGGTCTGAGGGCAGCCCCCTCTCAGGTCATCTCCTTTCTAGCAGAGGATAATGGAGGCTTGGTGTTCCCACTGTAGGGATGAGCAGAATGGCTTGTTCCTACATTGCTCCTTTAGTGCCCTGCTCTCCATGGTCAACTGATGCCCCCAGAAACCCTCCGTGGAAGGTAAGGCAGGTGTGCACGCTTCCTACGCCAGGAAAGAGAATGTAGATCAGAGCAGCCCTTTCCTCTCCCCCTCCTCATCCCTTTGGGCAACACTAGGCTGAGTTTCCTCCTGGCCTCCCTTCCAAGGAGCATGGATTTCCTGGTAACCACCTTCTCTCCCTGGGGGTAGGGAATTTTCTGTTCAGCTTGTAGCAGTGGCCCATCTCTTCTGTTTGCTCCTGGTTTCTGTCTCCTTTCTTCTGTCCAAGATGGGTAGGGAGACTTTTCTTCTGCTGGATATACTCATATCTGCTTTGATGTCAGATGGTAGCCACCTTGGTACAAGGCAAAGGCACCAAGCTCAATGAGAAAGGCAAAATGGAAAGAATGAGAAACCCTGGTGACCTTTGGGGGTACTGATTTTAGGGATAATTCTAAAGTTACCCTATGCAAGATAACAAATTATCCAGAATGGTCTAAACCATTCTGACCTGGACTTTTTGTAACTTGCGATCAGAAGCATCCTACCCAATGTGTAGGCAAACCAAGCACAGCCTAGCACATGTCCCTGGAGCCCCACCAGGCTCTGAACTGGCTTAGTCAGCTGGGAGGTGACCTTGCTCCACCTTCTCCACCCATCTCGGACAGAGAGACTATTCGCCTCCGTCAAGATTGAGTGACAGGGTGTCTGCCCCCCTTAGATCTACCAATTTTGTATGGTTTAGGGTGGGAGGCATCTGTGGGAAGGATGTTGGGAACCTTCTTGGGCTGGGGTAGGAAGGGCTCAAGGACATCAGCAAGGAGGTTTGATGTTCTCCTCTTCAAGAAAGCCCTGTAGTGGAACAGGAGAGGACAGACATTTGTTACCCTTATTACCACCACTGGGGGGAAGTTCAGCTGGTGCTCTTGCTGAGCTTACTGGATTCTGGGAGTGCTGTCTCTGGTCTGTACACATACCCCATTTCTGTTGCCTGTTCTGGATGTGGCTGGAACACACACTGTCTCTCCAGGAGCCACTTCCTGGCAGCCCTTTGATCCCGTCTAGACCAATTGACAAGGGTACGGGGGCGGGGGGCAGCCCCTGCAGAGAGATTTAGAGGGTCCCTGGAAGGTGTGGTGGTGTTGGCGATTATTCTGGAGAAATAAAGAGAAAGAAAGAGAGAGATGGGGGGAGAAAAAAAGAGACTGGACTCTGTCTAGTGCAGAAGCCGATTCTGTAGGAGGGATAGATATTAAAAGAAAGAAAGATGGAGGGGTAGATATAAAGAGAAGGAAAGAGAAAGAAAGAAAGTGGACAACTGGAGGGATAGATATAAAGAGAAGGAAAGAGAAAGAAAGAAAGTGGACAACTGTTCAATGAATTGAGCAGAAGCCATTTATTGGAACTTACAGTGGGTATTTATCCCCAAATTTTACACAGACAGTCTCACAAGTCTTTCACGTGAACACAAAACCAGGTGCAGGATGGGGGAGGATCCCCCCCATTCACCAGGTGTTTCCTCAGGCATGAGGAAGAACATTCCCAATTAAATCACAAAACTTTTACATGAACACAAAGCCAGGTGAATGAGGGGCATCCCTCACCCACCAGGTGTTTCCTGGAGTGTGAGGAAGGGCAATCCCAATTAAATCACAAGACATTTACATGAACATAGAGCCAGGTGGATGAGGGTTGTTCCCCCACCTACCAGGTGTTTCCCCAAGCATAAGGAATGAGGATACCAAAACTATCTCACTGTTCCTCATGCTTGGTTAATATTTCTCAAAAGCAATACAACAATTCTAATATCATAATATTCTAATAATCAATAACTTTTAAAACTTATGCATACATAACACCTAATGACCAACCTAAATCCCAATTCCTCTCTATTTTATGCTAATTCTACCTACACTCTAGAAACTCTTAATTATAGCCCAAACCAATTCCTAAACAATGCAGCCCAGTCCAAAGTACATGCTGGGCCCTCAGGAATGTGGCCCAGTCCAAAGTTCATGCTGGGCCATTTCTGGTAACCCTAAATAATTATCTGTATTATTAAAGTTGAAACAGCACTTTACATGTATATACTAATTCTACAAATATACTTTTTTTTTTTTTGAGTTGGAGTCTCACTCTGTCGCCCAGACTGGAGTGCAGTGGCTGCTCCCGGCCACCGCAGCCTCGACCTGCTGGGCTCCGGCAATCCTTTCACCTCAGCTTTCCGAGTAGCCGGAATTACAGGCATGTGCTACCATGCCCGGCTGATTTTTTGATTTATTGTAGAGATGAGGTCTCGCTGCCCAGGCGGAA
>NW_007255566.1:448315-497027 GCF_000164805.1 Carlito syrichta
AAGGGAAGAGGGAATGGGCCTTCAGCTCCTGAACTCATCCTAGTGGTCTCAGGGTCTGCAGCCTGCCTGGATCCCTAACGCTCAGGTGGGCCTCCATGGCCAGCTCCCCACACAAGGGAACCCTAGGCAGCAAATGTCTGATTTAAGGCAGACACAAGGAGGGACTTATTTGGCTGCCGAGGGTGGAGATGCTCTCTGGAGGCTTTACAAACATGCAATATTTGCATGTGCACCTACCTGCTGAGGATGGGGATGCTCTCTGGAGGCTTTAACAACATGCGATATCTGCATGTGCACCTATCTGCCATGAGTCTACCTCCTCCTGTGTGCACACCTGTGCATACTGATTTTATTCATGTTTTAAGGCTGACTAGCCAGTACTTCTTGCAGATTATTCTAGGTGTTACTGAATTAAAAAAATATCCAGACATGGAAGTGCATAAATCTTAACTGTATACTTTTACTAATGGATACACCCATGCAGTCCATACCCTGATCAAGATACAGGTCATTTCTACCACCTTGCATTTCCATGTCCTTACCTCGTCAATCCCAGCTACCCCCTCCAGAAGCAACCAGTGTTCTGATTTTTTTTAAGCTGTAAGCTAGTTTTGCCTGTTATAGAACTTAATCTAAATGTAATCATGTAGTATATACTCTTGTTTAGCTCAGTGAGATTTGCTCATGCTGCTGAACGTATCAGTAGTTTGTTCCTTTTTATGGCTGAGTAATAATATTCCATTATATGAATATACCACATTTTGTTTGTTTAGTCTCCCTGTTAAAAGATACTTGGGTTGTTTCTAGTTTTTGGTTATTATGAATAGTCCATAGTCCAGTGCTATGAACATTCTGGTGTAAGTTTTGTTTCGTTTGGACATTTGTTTTCATTTCTCGTAGTAAATATCTAGGAGTGGAATTGCTGGGCCAAACTGTTAGGTGAATGTTTAACTTTATGTGAAGCTGCCAAGTGGCCGGACCATTTTACATTCTCAGCATTTTCATTAGAGTTCTGGTTGCTCCACATCCTCACCCACATTTGCCACTGTCAGTTTAAAAATTTTTTTTTTTTTGAGTTGGAGTCTCACTCTGTCGCCCAGACTGGAGTGCAGTGGCCGCTCCTGGCCACCGCAGCCTCGACCTGCCAGGCTCCAGTGATTCCTCCGCCTCAGCCTTCCAAGTAGCTGGAACTACAGGCGCGTGCTACCACGCCTGACTAAATTTTGATTTATTGTAGAGATGAGGTCTCGCCAAGTTGCCCAGGTGGGTCTCGAACCTGCGGGCTCAGGCAATCCACTCACTTCAGCCTCCCAAAGGTGCGGGATTATAGGCTGAGCCACCGAGCCCAGCTCAGTTTAAAAATTTTAACCACTTCAGTGGTATCTCATTGTGGTTTTAATCTGTATTTTTTTGATGATTAATGATGTTAGGCACTTTTTCGTATGCTTATTGACTATTCTTTATTTTTTAGAGAGTGGGTCTTGCTATGTTGCCCAGGTTGGTCTTGAACTCGGGTTCAAGGAATCCTTCCACTTCTGTCTCCCAAGTAGCTGGGGCTACAGATGTGTGCCACCATGCCTGGCTACTTAATAACTATGCCTATAGTTCCTTTTGCTCTTCTTCTTTC
The DNA here is from genome assembly GCF_000164805.1 of Carlito syrichta. Lineage (NCBI taxonomy): Eukaryota > Metazoa > Chordata > Mammalia > Primates > Tarsiidae > Carlito > Carlito syrichta. The sequence goes on from NW_007255566.1 coordinate 449,943, forward strand.
TTTAAAATTTGGTTGTCTTTTTGTAGGCATTCTTTCTATATTCTAGATACAAGTTCGTTTCTTTTTTTTTTTAACAGTGTCTTTGATGAACAGAAGTTTTAATTTTAATGAAGTCTAATTATGGACTTCTTTCTATTTATGTCAGCTTTGTATATCCTAAGAAGTCTTTGCTCACTCCAGCTCACAAAACTTTTCTTCCATGTGTTCTTTCAGAAAAACTTTCTAGATTTAATGATAGGCCTAAGATCCATCTCAAATTAATTTAATTGCTTATGGCATGATATAGAGGTCTAGGGCCATTTATTCCCATGTGGATATCCAGTTGATTCAACACTATTTGTTGAAAAGACTTTTTCCATTTAATTGCTTTGGTGCCTTAGTCAAAACCCCACTGACTGTGTAAGTGCGCCCATGTGTCGGTATAGTGTCTCTATAAGCATGGTGTTTCTCTAGGTCAGAGATGGAAAATACCTGACATCTGTGCCATCAGTCTACCATTCTGCCCCATGGCAAATATTAGTAATTGACTGTGGCACTCTTTCCTAAGAGCTTAGACATGGTCTCAGAATCCTGTCCAACAAAGCTCTGCAGGCAACCACTGACAGTCATCTGGAGTTGTCATTTGAGAAAAATTACTTCTGGCATCTCTGATTGAAATTGTCACAAGAGGTTGAGTTATTTGCTCAAGGTTCCACAGCTGGTGAGTGGCAGAGCCAGGATTTGGACTCGTCTGTTTGTGTGGCTCTGAAGCCTGTGCTGTCTTAACCACTACTACAAACTGCTTTGCATGAATCATTTGATCAAGTCACTTAGTCTTCCTGACCTCCAATCCCTTCACCTGTATAATAGGGACAATGGCCATCTGGAGGAGTGGGTGTGAGCAGGAATGAGGTCATCCACAAAGTTGCTAGTGGAGTGCCTAACATACAGTAGGTGCTTAGTGATTGACTGTGTTGATGGTGATGATGATGATGACGATGACGACGACGATGATGATTTAGATGTGGTTTGCGCCTTTGAGAAACATCCAGTCAAAGCTTCTGTCTAGGGAACAATGAGAATCCCTTGCCTGTTCCCGTGTATTTTGGGCCCCTAGACTTCCAAGCTGGAGGCCCTAGAGGGGAGGACTGCATCCTAGAGATTGCTAATGGAGCCCAAACCACAGGCCTTGGCCTAGGCACCTAGGCCAGCTGGGCCTTTTCCCTTCTCTCCTCTGTATGGGAAGAGCAGACTGGTTGGGCTCCCAGAATTCTCTCTCTGGAAACCTTCTTCCCGTCTCCGTTGATTCTCCAACTCACCTCCCTTTCCTTGTGACTGGCCACGTGATCTTCCCGGCCAGGGAGGCTAATCCAGTTCCCTTGACCTGGTCCTGGATCCCTTTGAAGTTCTTTTTCAAAAAGTTGAAGTAATATAGAGTTAAGTAGTTAAGAATGCAATTTCTGGAGCCAGTCTGCCTGGGCTTGAGGCTTCTCCACTTCTTTTGTTAATTAATTAATTGATTAATTAATTAAATGTATTTATTTCCCTCCCACTTCTTAACTGTGTAATTTCTCTGTGCCCCTGTTTCCTCAGTGTGTATGTAGCATAGGGGTAAGAGCACTTATCTCATGTGGTTATAATGAGGATTGATTGAGATAATATCCGTTTATTGGGTAGAACAGAGGTGTGCAGCATGAGCTACATACATTTTAGTTATTTTCATTCCTCTAAAAACACTTTGTTTTCTGAAATATGCAGAGAATAGCTACACTTAGAGGGAACATCTGAAAATGCACTCATTTTTCTGTAGTTAATATAGTTTATCCTTGGACTCCCTGAGTTCTGCCCTGCCAGGTGCCCACAGCTGAGGGACCTGTCTGTGTAAAATGAACAAGAATTTCTCATTTTGTGTGATCCTCGAGGGGCCCTATGAGGATCTTGTCTATCAGACTCCTAATCCTGCCTAATGACTGTGGATGGCATGAAGAATATTGGGAAAAGGCCAAAAACAAGGATCCAGCCCAGCAAACTAATACAGACCTAGAAGAACTAGCATCTTTCTGGATTGTCTTCATGGTCTGAGTCAGGCCACCCTGACCTAAACAGGGATCCCCATGGTGACAGGAAGAACCCACAAGGCCAATATCCTCTTAAGGGTTTTTGGGATTGGATTGCATAGAGACTTGGATAATTCAGGGCTATAGAGAGTCCAAGGCTAGCCTTGGAATGCATTTTATGATCTGTTTGTCCCCATCAGAAGTTTTCTTCCTAATTTCTTTTACTTGCAGCTAATATTAAAATGAGCCTGTATTTCTGGGACAGATACTGACCTTGTGGGGAACATTGGAAAGCAGGGGGAAGGGCCTAAAAGCCAAGGAAGGCCACGTGGGGGTAGAGCTGCCCTTTCAGCCTGAATGCCTCATTGTCTGGGGTGTCTGGTCTGACGGTGAAGATGCCCAATTGCCAGGCCCTTCTTCCACAGGTGTGTCTCTTTTTCTTTTGGTGCTGTCCTCCTCTTACCGCCTGTCGGTCAAGGATCTGGTCCACCTCACTTGCATTCGGGCTTCCAGGGCATCTCCTTGAGGGGGAGAGGCCAGAGCATGACCTTCCCATCTTTTCTGCCACAAGACCTGGTACATAAGGGGCCCTCAGTAGGTGCTTCATAAACACTAATTGGTGCTTATAAAAGCTCATAATAGGTGACTGATGAGTCTTCATGGATTGATCCAGCCTTGAGAATGTGACAATGGACAAAAAGCCAGTTTTTTTCTTGGAGAATTTTCATAAGACTTTTTTTTTTGCAAGTAACGAGCAAAAAACATACAAACTGTTTTTAATAAACTAGTATATGCTTATTATAAAAATTTAAGCAATTGTTAAATAGAAAAAAGGTAAAGAAAGTTAAAGATGTAAAGAAAGTAAAAAAATGAATAATGCCCTAATAATAATCCTACCATCCAGAGATATTAATTCTCACCATTTACTGAGCATCCAGATATCTTGGCACCATACACACAGAGGCATACACAAATGAGATCACACTATTTGTGCTTCTTTAATACAAAAGGTAAACTCAATTTTTTTTTGTATTAACCAGTGAAGAAAAAAATAAGTGACTCAGGAATTGCTGAAGTTTAGAGAAATGTTTCCTCTCTCTAAGAGATATTAATTTCTATGAGTTCTCTAAAGGTGAGGAAAAAGATTAGTATAAAAAGAACCAAATCTTTGGGGTGGAGATAGTAATAAAAAAATCAATTATTTCAGCTTCATACACCATGTTTGGCTCCCTGCTTTGAATATGAGAACCAGGTGATTTTAGAGAAAAAATGGTGCAGTCTGTGGACTTAGAGAGTGTGCCCTTTTTTTAGGGAACTGCTTTTTTTGAGACTGGGTTAACAGGGTCTGCACCTCCAGGGACATGAAGGGAACCTGGGCTCAGTTACACATGAGACTCAAGCTGAGCTCGTCTTGGGTTTGTTAGCAACTGACATGGGCTAAGCTGATTTGATTTGGCAGCACGACTGAGATGTTTTTGAAATGTCAGATGTTAACATGGCTGGTTGGCTCTACATGGGAAGCCAGAAGTGAAGGGTGGAAGGCTGGGTGGTGTCATTTGCTGTAGAGGAGGAAAAGAGGAGGAACTTGGGAGAAAGAGAATAGGTGGTGGGGAGGGGAGAGGAAGCAAGGAGAGGGAAGGAGGAAAAGAAGGTAGAAGAAGGGAGGAGAGAGGCCAGTGATGATAGAGGAGAGGGAAAGTGTAGGGGATGAGGAAGAGGAGGTGGAGGAGTTGGCTTGACTCCTCAAAGATCGTGCACTGATGGGCCTGGGCCAAATTTGTCCTTAGATGTGCTTTGACTAACGTGATGTTAAAAAATTCATTCAGTGCTGTTAGGAGTAGTATACCTTCTCCAATCTTATTTTGTCTTATATCCTCCCTGTCTCCTAAAGGCATCGGGGTTTGAGACCTTTCCCAGATGACTTGCAGCTCTTTCTAGAGCTCTTTTTTCTCAGAAGTTAGCCTGATGGGTGGCTCAGGCTCAGAGGAGACCAGGATTTGCATCTCACCCTAGAGATTCCATGGGGATCAGGATAATTCTGAGAATCAGATTTGATCTCCTTATGGCATCCTGGCCTCATCCCACTATAAATGTCCAGATGAGGTCCAGGACTGTATTTGAGTGCACCTTTGGGTTGGTCATCCAGTGGTCAGGAGAACTGGGCTGTGGGAGACAGGAGGCAGGAACTCTGGCTTATGTCTGCTTGGCTTCATACTTGGTGACTCCTTGGTTGGACTGGAAAGATGATTTCTATTCTTTGAGGGCATAATGGCTGTGTGGAGGCAAGAACCGAGGAAATCATTCCCTGAAAGTAACACAAGATGGGCCATGACTTCAACTGAGTGGTCCAGTGGTCCCTGCTTGGGTGTTGAGGTAATAGAGGCCAGTCCAAACGAAAAAAGTCAGGAAATTCTTAAGGTGATGTTCTCCCAGTCATTTCTCCAAGGGGGATTGATTCTGGGGCCTTGGGTGGGGGCGGTTTTCAGGCCCCAGAGTCTCAGGGTGAGTCTTTTTACTATTATTACCAGAAGAGTAAAGCAGAAAGCAGGTCAGGAGCCCTGGCCAGATCTGAGGAGCAGGAAGGTGGGGTCCGAAAAGCTGGGAAGGGTCCAGTAAGTGTGGGGGCTGGGCTAGGGTTAGGAAACCGGTTAGCAGGAGAGCAAGGCTGAGCAAGGTACCTGAGTGCTGTTAGTGGAGGCAGGAGTCAGGAAACCCAGGCTTCCCAGGCCATCTGTCCGACCTGACTCAGCGTGGACAGCCCCACCTCCATGGACAGTGCCCAAGACTCATTTGCATGGTGTGGTCCTCTATACCCATTTGGCAGCCTTCCTCCTCGCTGCTTGAGTCCCGGGCCTGGTGGGAGTCAGGTGTCTATCTGGCTTCTTGAGGAGCAGCACGAAGCTTCAAGGCAGTTATGAACATAAGGTTTGCCCCAGACTGTGAATACATGCCACAGAACATTGCAGTTTTAGGAGTGGGGTAAGGCTACCCCTTCAGAGGCACCGTCAGAGTGTTACAGCTCTTCCCTCCCCACAAGCCAGGCTGGATTTGTCCCTTCAGGAGGTTTCTGTTAATTTCTTGTGGCTGCTATAATAAATGACCACAAACTTGTTTGGCTTAAAACAACACAAATTTATCATCTTGTAGTTCTGGAGGTCAGAAGTCTGAAGTACATCTCAGTGGGCTAAAATCAAGTTGTTGTCAGGACTGCATTCTCTCTGGAGGTTCTAGGGGAGAGTCTACTCTCTTGCCTTTTTCAGCTACTAGAAGGCCACCTGTATTCTTTGGCTCCTGGCCCCATTCTTTCTTCTTCAAAGCCAGCCACATTGGGGCAAGTGCTTCTCACGCTGCCATCTCTGTGGCTCTCTCTCTTCTACCTCCTTCTAATTATAAAGACTCTTTTGATTCCATTGAGCTGACCTGGATAATCCAGGCTACTGTTTACTCTTCCCATCTCATGGTCAGCTGATTGGCAATGTTAATTCTAGCTGCACTCTAAATTTCCCTTTGCTGTGTAACCTCACATATTCACAGGTTCCGGGGATTAGGACAAGGGAATGTGTGTGTGTGTGTGTGTGTGTGTGTGTGTGTGTGTGTGTGTGTGTGTGTGTGTGTGTGTGTAGGCATTATTCAGCCCGTCACAAGGAGCCACCTTCACAGTTCAGTGGGAGAGGCTGGGCTTTGTTCAGACCTGGGTTCCTCATCTGTAAAATGGGGATCTTTACCTGTTTCCCAGAAGAAATGCTAAATAGCCCGCTACACAGTGGGTCTTCTCTCTGTGGGATTACATGGCTCTGCGACTGATTCCCAACCTGTCTGATTTTGTTGCTTTGTGAGCTCATGACTAATTAAATGATATCAGATGCCCTCACCCTGATCTCACGACCATGGGATTTAAGGGTAGGAATGGTGTATGTCCCTAAGCTTTTCCAGAGAGAAGAGAAGGCCACACAGCACTCATGTTGTCAGTATAGAGCTGAGATATGAACTTCATTTGTCATCTTTAGCCAGGAACTTGCTGATCCCTTATCTAGGTGGAAAGATAACTATTCTTTGATGAGAGTAGGGGAGCTGGGGGGTGGGGCAAACATATGCAAGTTTGCCTGGCTCTGATTTGGACTTGTCCAATCTTTTCTTGGGAGAAAGTGCCAGTGTCTGCTTCCAATCTCACATTGCCATCTTCTTCCCATCTAACCTGGATCTGTCTTGCTACAATTTCAGCCTGTTGGCTCTCTATTTGGCTAGCAGAGAAACAGCAAAGCTGCCCATCAGGTTGATAATGACACCTAATTCTGTGATCTCCTTCTGTCCTGTTCTAACAATGCCACTACTTCCGTTCCAAGGACCAGGACCACCCTTCTTCCTGACAGAGTAGACTGCCTGCGGTTGAGAGTGTCTGTGGTGGAGAGTGTGTGGGTCTGGGGTCACCCAGGGGTGAGGGCGTGGGAAGGGGGGGAGCACTTCATTATGCTCAGATGAGTTGTGCTTAGATAACCCTCCCCAGGTGACCTGCCTGGCACGAAAAGTCCCTCTCGTGGTCCCCCAGGTCAGATAGCGTTGCCTGGCTACGGGCAGCCAGCGAGGCTCCGGCAGGGAGAGCAAACAGGCACACATGTTTAAAATTCAATATCACTGGCGGGCAAACACTCTGGCAGAGCCTTCCAGCCCACTGATAATCTCTAATTCTCCTCGCTTGATGCATGTGGGACCTCTGCATCAAGACCCAGATGGTCTCTCCTGGGAACTGGTCATCAGCTGTTGTGAAGGACAGGGAGGGGTTGGGCCGGCCACAGTCTCAGCCCCATGAGGACTGTCATCCTGATCACTCTGGGCAGGCTCCTCAGAGAACCTGGGCTGGCCTGGACTCCTCTGCTGGATGGAGCGTCCAGGGCAGGGGGCTTTGGGGAAGCTCTTCCAGATTTCTCTCCGCCTTGGGCTTCACAGAGATGGCTGTGGTGGGGACAGGGCCCACGGAGGGTGTACACGGGCACCCGGCATAGGTGATGAGTGAGGGCAAGCCAGGTGTCCTGTGAGGGGCAGCATCTGTCCAGAAAAGGGGGCACCTTTTTCTAACTGGTCTGCTAACAAGAGTGCCTTTTTCTGATTCACCCAAAGGCATTTCATAGGCTAGAGAGAAACTCAAGTCCAGTGAATCCCAAAGATCACATGTGGGATGCTGCTTGTTCCCAGGCAGCTTCGTGCCCTCCTGAGGTAGAACAGGAGTCCCAGCCACTGGTGGGGGTATAGGGGAGGTAGGTAGACCCACTCCATCTGTATGAGGAGGAGAGTAGATCAGCCTCCTCTTAGCTGGAGGTGCACACATGGCTGCTTGGGCATCTCCCAGGGCACTTGGGAGGATGGTGTTCTAGTAAAGTCATCCTTGATAGGGATCATTTGACATTGGCATGGGTGGTCTAGAGCAGGTAAGGTTGATGGTTTTCTGGCATGTGCCTTGTGCTTGCCCCTGTTCCATTGCTTAGCCTTCTTCCTCTCCCCTCACCTCATAGCTTCCCTCCTCCTTTCCAAATCTCCTTATTCAAAGACATAGCCTAGATGCTATCTCCTGACGGCCTTTAACAGAAGTTTGTATTGCTTGCTGTGCACAGAAGCACCTTATACATAGGAATGCTAGTGAACACTCTTCATTCACTTTGAAAATATTTTTTGAATGCTTACTGCATACTGAAATCTGCTTTAGGGCCTGAGGATACTGCAGTGGATGTAGCAGGCACGATTCCTGGTCTCAGGGAGCTTACCTTCCAGTGAGGGAGACAGACTATAGATCAGAAAATAGTCACATGCTGGCAGCTTCTGCTAGGTGCTTTGACGGGGAGACACACACATGGGGTTTTGGTGCTCATGATTTCAAGGGTGCTGCTCAGTGTCTAGCATCTAGGGGAGAGAGAAATGGCTTTCTATGGGGTGCCCTAGAGGAGGTGACCTTGGGCTGAGCCCAGGAGGCCGAGAGGGTATGGCCGTGTGAAGGCCAGGCCTGTGTCTGGACACAGGACATAAAAGGGCAGAGGCGCCTAGGCAGGAAGGAGCTGCACTGCTGAGGAACAGAAAGGAGGCCCGTGTGCCTGCAGTAGCAGGAAGGAGAGGGGGGCTGCAGAGAGGCAGAATGTGCCGGGTCTGTGGACCTCAGGAGAGCGTTTGGATTTTAATCAGCAGAGTGATGTGATTTGGTGTCTGGTTGTCATGTGGAGAATGGATTATAGATCAGCAAAAGTGGAGGGAGGGAGACCAGACACGAGGCTGTTGCTAGAGGATAGGCAAAAAGTGGAGGGAGCTTGGACCTGGGGGTGTTGGCAGTGTGGGGGGTGAGAAATGGAGGGATTCAAGTTATGCTGAGGAGGTCGAGACTGCAGCATGGGCTGATGGATTGGATGTGGGAGGTGAGAGAGAGGGAGGAATTGAGATGTTTACTCATCCTAGTGGGGTTGAGCAATGGGTGGGTTTTAGTCCCATTTTTCTGAGATTGAGATACCTGGGGAGGGTCCAGTTCAGGGAGGACACACCGAGTCTGAGAGCCTCATGAGACAGCTAAGAGAAAAAAAATCAAATATACATTTGGAGATGCTAATTTGTAGCTTCAAGGAGAGGTCATGGTTGAAAGTATTCATGCGAGGAGTCAGCATAGAGATGGTATTAAGTCCATGGAAATGGACGGGCAGCTTGGAAGGACAGTGCAGATGGAGTTGAGTGTGGGGCTCAGTCTGGACCTTGGGGATCTTGCCATTTAGGGATCATGTGGAGGAGGAAGTGACACTGGAAGAGCCAGGCTGTCACAAAAGCTCGGGGGGGGGGCAGAGAATGGCACATGAAGGAGGAGTGGTGCTCAGAGGTGAAGGTGAGAGCACAGTTCTTGTTTGATTTGGCAGCGTGGAGGTCGTTGGTGACCTTGACAAGGGCAGTTTCAGGGGATCTGTGGGACCAGATTGATCACGTTGGAGACAGGGAGGCTTTGTTGCTTAAGGTGTGCAGAAGTCCATAGAGCTGACTTGGGTGGCCAGGTCTGGAAGACTGAGACTCTATCTGCTTCAGCTGGAGGGCGGGTCTCCCATGGTCAAGCAAGGTTGGGTTATGCCCCTGGTAGCTCAGACTCCATGATTGCCCTGTCCCACGAAGGCAGTGGGCTCCTTTGACAATCCAAGTGCACTGTTTCCCAGAGGCAGTTCAGATCTATGCTACCTGGTAGTTAGGAGAGGCCAGTCATGAGGGTGAGTGCCCAGCCTGGACCTTGTAGGCTCAGCCCAGATTACCCACATACCTCCCTTCTCCAGTAGACCTGTCCTGTCCCTCAGGCCTGGGGGAGCAGGGTCATGATGAGCACACTGGTCACTCGTAGGGCTCTTGTTCTCCCTTCCCTCTGAATAGCTGTGTGTCCAAAGGACCTTCCAGTTTGGTGAAAAATGGGGCTGTGCCTTGGGGTCAAGGCATATCACTTGTCTTTTGGGGAGCTCAGAGGATCCTAGAATCATGTCTGGAACTGTAAGAGGTTAGAGTTCTCTCTAGATGGATCTGCTTTGCAATCCACCTCAGCCTCAACCATCCACGTTCTCGGAGATGACTTGGAGCTCCAGCTGCCCCAGCTGTGGGTCCCGGCCTTCTGTATGACTCACCAGGCCCCCTTGTGGCCAATACTATCAACATCAGATGGGAGCCTTTGCCTGGAGCTGGGGTCTGGGCAGGGGTGACAAGCCTACCAGCTGCCCACCATACCAGCTGCGTAGTCCCAGGAAGTCAGACTGCCAGGAACTGAGGCCCCACCCTGTGTCCACTGCCAGCCTCACCACTCAGGTGCCTCTGGAGGACTCCTTAGACCAGGCCTCAGTGGGGTCCACGCCACTTCCTCTCTCAGTGAGGGCTTCTGCTGCTCAGTCCTGCATTCTGTACTTTGCAGACTCATCTGCTGGTTCAGTCTTGCCCAGCCAACAGCTTCAACCTGAGGTCTGGAAGGGGGCACCCTCGGAGCCAGGCCACAGCCCCACTTCAAACACATACTCAGATGCATTGATTTCTTTTGGTAGAAAAGAAACTGAATTGTGAGAAAAAGGCTGAGGTCTCTCACTTTGTCCTTTGCTCTGCATGCCTCCTTTGTTTTCTGTGTGCTTTTGAGTGAGGGACCACTGAGTGGGCCAATTAGAAACAGCAACAGATGATGGCTGTTTATGGCAGGAGGGGGTGTGTGCAGCTGGTTAATGATCCTCCCCTTTGGGGCCCATAAACTTTAACATGGTCGAGGCATGTGTGTTTGCCATGAGTGAGTGTTTATTATGTGCGTGTGGGTGAATGTGCATGTTTTGGGTAGCTCTTTGTTGTATCATTCATGTGTTTTGGGTGTCTGTTTGGGGGTGGGTATTGTGGGAGTCCGTACTGGTGTCAATGTATTTGCAGCTGAATGATTCCCCCAGCCAGGACAGCTGGGCCTGGAAAGGGTGGCCCATCGTCCCCTATCACAGACCTTGTTAGGGTCTCTGTTTGCCCCACTACCCCATTCATCAGCCCCAGCTGCCAAAAGGGGGTGGGGCAATTGTGTTATATGACATATGGTTTATGAGGAAGAGAGCTGTTTAGAGTCAAATTCCCCACACGGTTGTACATGTATAATTAGACTGTTGGCGCTTTGGGGACTGACTGTTAGAATCACTTGGGGACTGAAGCACTTATTTAGGTAATCATTAACTATAAGATTGAGAAGGAACAGAACATGCAAGTTGCAGACCTCCCCCTTTCCTACAGATTAGGCTGAAACAAAACTCCCAGCAAGTGAGGAGGCTGGTGTCCCTCAGCCTCCCTCCTGCCATGTCTCTCTGGTGAGGGGAAGGTTGGGGTCTTTTAGGGGGTGCCCGGGCTGAGTCGGGATGACTCAGACGGTGTCTCTCAGGCACATCAGAAGCAAAAGCCCTCAAAGTTATCAGTTTCCCCATGACTTCTTTTTTTTTTTTTTTGAGTTGGAGTCTCACTCAGTTGCTCAAACTGGAGTGCAGTGGCCGCTCCTGGCCACCGCTGCCTCAACCTGCTGGGCTCCGGCGATCCTTCTGCCTCAGGCTTCCAAGTAGTTGGAACTACAGGCACGCGCTACCATGCCCGGCTAATTTTTTTGATTTTTATTGTAGAGATGAGGTCTCACCAAGTTGCCTAGGTGGGTCTCGAACCTGTGGGCTCAGGCAATTCACTCACCTTGGCCTCCCAAGGCGCGGGATTACAGGCTGAGCCACCAAACCCGGCCTGACTTCTTTTTTGACGTTGTCCTTTGTTCAACCACACCCAGTGGCACAAATATATATATATATTTCAGTCTGGCACATTTGCTGAATGCCTGCCATGTGCTAGGCAAGGGGCTGACTCCAGCAAAGTCCCAGTAATCTACTGTCCCAGATGGAGGAAGATGTTAACAGGAAGAGCCCAGATAATTGAAATTCTGGTTTAGCTAATCTCTAACCCTGCTTTTGCTACTTACTAACAGTGCAGATGTGGGCATGGGGGTGGGGCGCTTTGTTTTTCTCTTTGCCCTGAAGCAGCAGGTGCACAGCTGGAGCCTCTCTAGGCAGAGGGTGCTGGGAGCAGCAAAGCTCTGGGGCAGTTAACAGTGTCTGCTGGTGATGAGGCACCTCATGGTCTCTCTGGGGGACATCTGCAGCCCTGATGGAGGGAAAGGGAGAGCGGCCAACTGCATACTCTGTAATGAATATGGAAACTGAGGCACAAAGAAACGAGAGGGAGAAAGGATTGTTGGTATATGTTATATGTCTTGGCATATGGTGCTTCTTGCTTTAGAAATAGTGTGAGATTGCATCTTTTGACTCAGTCTTCCCTGAACAGTCCTGGGAGTGAGCTGGGCAGCAGGGATAGGATATATGAGGGGGATCCAGAAAAAAAAAAAAGGGGAAATGACCCTGGAACTTATTTATAAAAAATTGTATATTTATTTTAAAATGTTTATACTTCAGTTACCTTCAAAGTACGCTCCATTTGATGCAACACACCTATTGCTTTTTCCACTGCTCAAAACAGTTTTGATGCCTTTTAGTGCTTCTGCCATTTTTTGTTTTACCTCTTGACATCGGCAAAACATTTCTCTTTAAGGACTTTTTTTCATTTGAGAAAACAAAAAAAAAAATTGCTTGGGGCAAGATCAGGTGAATAGTGAAGGTGAGGTCAAAAACTGCTGAACACTCAGTGTGGTTTGGGCAAGTGCACACTCATACATCATGAAATGAACATACACACTGAAAGAATCTCCAAAAAAAAAAAAGAGAGAAAATTTCACTGAAGCTAAATGCAGCCTCTCATAACAATGCTAGATGGTACCCCGATGCCTGTGGGTTTCTAGAACACTTACCTAGCAGGGGAAGCATGTACTACAAGGGGCCTGCCTTCTAAAAGATAATTGTTTTTATGGGGGTGCCCCCTCTGTCCTTTTTGTTTTGTTTTGAGTTGAAATCTCACTCTGTTGCCTAAGCTAGAGTATAGTGACATGATCATGGCTCACCAGAACCTCGACCTCCTGGGCTCAGGTGATCCTTTCACCTCAGCCTCCTAAATAGCTGGGACTACAGGTATGTGCCACCATGCCCGGATAATTTTTTGAATTTTTGTAGAGATGGGGTCTTTCTATGTTGCCCAGGCTGGAGTCAAACTCCTGGTCTCTAGCAGTCCTCCTACTTCAGACTCCCAAAGTGCTAGGATTACCGGCATGAATCACCACACCTGGCTGGATACATACATCTTTTTTGGAGATGAGTGATATGAATTGTGGTGTGATGTAACTTGATGTAACTTGTCAGCCAAGTTACTGACAAGACCAGGACATCCTCCCTAGTAGCGCTGAGTTCATGGTTCCCTGAGATGATGCTGGACTCTGTGGGGGAGATGGACTGGGACAGGGGACAGCTTCTGAGATGAAGAAAAGGGAGTTGGGTGGTGGAGAAGGGGGCAGGTTCCACATCTGGTCTATGATGAGTCCCCCCCCAGATAGGCAAACCCAGAACAACATTGCAAGACCTCATCTCTACAAAAATTCAAAAAATTATCCAGGGATGGTGGTACGTACCTGTAGTCCCAGCTATTTAGGAGGCTGAGGTGAAAGGTTCACCTGAGCCCAGGAGGTCAAGGTTCTGGTGAGCCATGATCATGCCACTATACTCTAGCTTGGGCAACAGAGTGAGACTTCAACAGTCTTTTTCCTCCCCCAGGCACAAGCCAAGGCTGGGACTGGGGAGGAGGGGATTGGCACCAGGATTTGTAGTGCCTGGTTCTCAATAGAAAAAGAGGGAGGTGGTTCCAAGCCCAGAGTTCAAGTGTGCAGGGAGCGTGGCTGTAGTTTCCATTCTCAACAAGCCAGCAGGAAAGTGGGCAGGAGGGAGAGGAAGAAAGGAGGGAGAGGGAAGGAAGTGTAGTAACGTAAGAGGGTGAGTAAGCTGGAAAGCACCCTAGTTTATGGAGGAACCTTGCCTGGGGAACAGAGACCACCATGGAGTGTGGGAGGGAGCCAGCCCTACCTCTGACACAGCCAGACACCCTCCCTCCTGACCAATTAGGAGAGGGTACAAGCTCGGAGTCATGGTGCTTTGCATTTTCCAGGGACAAGGAAGCGTGGAGGGAAGCAGAGGTTTTCTGGGAGGCCAGCACCACCCTTTGCTCCTACCCTTTCAGCCTCAGGGGCTCTTTATTTCCTGTTCCTCAGGGAGAGACATAAGCAGTGAAGACTGGGCAGTAGGTGTGGCCACTGATGAGACCAGTGCCAAACTAGCCCCCTCCTCACTTTCCTGCCTCTTTGCTTCGGATGTTGGCTCTCCTAGAATGCCTGACCCTCCAGTTCACCCTGTTATAGGCCAGCAAGATTTGTCTCAAATGACCTAATGAGATTTCCAGAGATGTTTTTCCATTCCCCCACTGAGAGCCTCAGACCCGAAGCTGAGCCCCACTTTGGGGGAAAGACTGGAAGTTTCAGGTCACAGACTGGATCAGGACCAGGAGCTCTGCCAACGGACACAGCAAAGCCTGGCTGGGAGAGTCTCTATGGTGTAGATGCCCTGCACTTTTGCCAGCACTGGGCAGCTTAGAAGAAGGAACCCCAGTTGTTTCTGATTGCCCCATGACAGTGCCCTTTGCAGACACCCACGGGGTCACCAGCTTCACTCACAACCACTGACGGTGTCCATGATCTGTTCTTCGCCTTCATCCTGTTACTACTTTAGGTTAGTACAGCGTTTTACAGTTTACAAAGCACTTTCTTAAACTCTTCTGGTTCTCACAGCCAACCTGGACAAGAAGAATTATTTCCCCACTGTACAGATGAGAAAATGCAGGCTTAAAGAGATAAATGCACTTCCTTTAGCCAGCTGGTATGACATAAACCTGAGACTTGCGATTGCAAGTTCAATGTTATTTCCACTACCCCAAGAAATAATTACTGAGTACAATTAATTACGGAGTATCTACTACTGTATTTCACCGCCTCTACGTTACTTTTCTCCCCTCTCATTTAACAACTCTGAAATCAGGGCGCATCTCACAAGCAATAGTGTACCATAGTTTGTAATTGGCAGTGTTTTTGCTTTCTTAGTGGTACGTAAAATAATTTGCACCTTACCATGGATGCCATTTTAGATCTGATGAAATCTGGTGTGTGTAACTACTCTGGTGTGCCTCTGCCTGCTAGAACTTTACAGTTTAGAGGAAAAATCAGATAGTCTTAGCCATTAATGTAAAACAGAATGTGGTATCTGCCCATACCAACTCAAGTGCCATGGAAATTCTAGCAAGGAACTTCAGAAAGGCTTTGAGGAGGATGAGTGGAATTAGTACCATGAGCATTCAGTTCCCTTTGTATCAGCCAGTGGATCTAAACAGCACACCCGAGCCTGTGAGCATGGTGGTTCAAAGCCTGGACCCTGGAGCCTGACTATGGGTTTGCGTTAGAGAATGCTGCCTCGACCTAGCTATTTAACTCTCAGCCTCAGATTCTTCAACTGTGGAGTAGGCATAATAACAGCGCTTGCCTCACAGGGGATCATGAGGATTTGATAAGAGAATAAGTATTTAGTCAAGGGTCTGGTACATATAGTGTTAGTTTAAGCAAATGTAAGCTCCTCCCTACCCCCATCATGGAGTTAGTTCTATAAATTCTGCAGATTTAGTGCTGACGGATATTTGTTGGTCAGTTGCTATTGCTGTGTGTCAAGCACGATGACATTTGTCACGTCATTTCATCTTCGGAAATGTCAAAGGGTGGGAATCATTATTACAGTTTTACAAATGAAGCAAATGAGACCCAAGGTCACACAGCTGGCCGGTAGCCAGACTGTGATTTGGATCCTGGTCTGTCTGACTCTCAGTCCAGTGCTCTTTTCATTGGACTACAGCTGCTGGTGAAAAATCACAGGCAAGGAAGGAAATACACCGATCTGGTGGACTTGCTTCAGCCGGGGTATTTTACAATAAAATTATCACTGTTGGGTGTCCTAAATAGTGGGGTTTCTGGTTTGGAAGGAAGAGAGGACTCATTTGGAGGCTCAGGAAGCTAATTTGGTGGAGGAGAAATGTGTGCAGACCTTAATCTGTCTCCACCTCCACCTCAGTGACCAGCAGCCAGTTTTGCCTCACAAGAACGGCTGCTTGTCTCCCTGACCTTTATTCCTTCTTCTGTGCTTGGCTGTCCTCGGGGCTCCCTCTTCTGGCCTGTGGGCCCTCCCTAGCCCTAGAGAGGCTGTCAGTGTGGCCATGCTGCCATCTCTACTCGTGACCCTGCCAGAGGCTCTGGACCTTCTCTGCTACCCAGGAGTCTCCTTCCTGCCCTCTGGGGTTAACATAAACAAACACACTTACCTTCTCTCTCTTTCTTTCCTCCCTCTTTCTCCTCCCTACCTCAAACCTCTTTCACCCAGAACACTTGGCTCTGCTATTTGCAGGCTGTGTGGCCTTCCACAGGCTAATTAGCCTCTCTGAGCTTTACTTTACCTCCCCCACCCCACTGGATTATCATGAGGGTCAAATGGGAGGTAATGGGAATGAATCATGAGCCTGGAAATGGATTCCTGCTCCATGACTCTTTATCCTTGGATGCACGTTTTCAAGTTCAAGATGCACAGGGTCAAGGAATAACTTGATTTTCTTTTACCTCTGTATCCTTATCTACAAATTGGGGGAAATAACTCTTTCTGGAAAGTTTCCCTTTAGTTGCTCACTCCTCTGTGCAGCCATGCAGACATTGTCTTACCCCCATTCCTGCTCCTCTTTTATTGGGTTGTAAATTATTTGCCTCCATGATTGTCTTAGTTGCTAGATTGAAGCCAGTTCTTTTATTCCGTTATTCACTTATCAAGTATTTATTGAGCAGATACCTATGTGCCAGGTGCTGAGGTTACAGATGAAATGGAAGAAACAGACAAGCAAGAAGTTACAATGCAGAGAGATAAGTGCTTTGATAGGGCATGTGTGGGATGGGAGTACCTCCTGGGGGAGGGTGGAGACCAGGAAGCCTTCCCCCGGGGGGATGATCTCCGAGTTAAGACAAGTGGGAATCAACCAAAGAAAGTGGAGTGGGCCGGGCTTGGTGGCTCAGCCTGTAATCCCGTGCTTTGGGAGGCTGAGGTGAGTGGATTGCCTGAGCCCGTGGGTTTGTGACCTGCCTGGGCAACTTGGCGAGACCTCATCTCTACAATCAAAAATCAGTCGGGAATGGTAGCACGCGCCTGTAGTTCCAGCTACTTGGAAGGCTGAGGCGGAAGGATCGCTGGAGCCCAGCGGGTCGAGGCTGCGGTGGCCAGGAGCAGCCACTGCACTCCAGTCTTGGTGACTGAGTGGGATTCCAACTCAAAAAAAAAAAAAAAAAAGAAAGTGGAGTGGGTAGGAGAAGAGTGATGAGGCTGATCTTTCCTGGATCCCCAGCTCCAAACCAGTGCCTGGTTCAGAGGAAATCAGTAAGTTATTTCTTCAACTCTCTTCTTCCTCGCTACCTCTGAATGCATTCCTGCACACAGGCAGGATCTTGGACTGTGAGATGCTGTGGTCAAAGGGGTTACAGGAATGTGCTGGGTACGTTATGTACTTCCAGTCTGGGGCATGCCATGTTCCTGGGGCTGCAGGAATGGGCATGGCAGGGTGGGGTAGGGGCTCTACTGAATGACTCATTGGCTCTGAGTAGGAATGGAGATGAGCCTAGCCAGAAGCAGGTGTAGGAGGGAACAGGAAGGATGTTGAGGGTACAAGAGCCTTATCCTAGATCATCTTTTTTATGGGAAGAAGAGAAGGGCTCAGGCCCATGAGCCTGACTGCATCCCTTCTCCTAAGCTGGTCTTTTATGTCAGAATTTTAAGAGTTAGAAGGGATATTGCCAGCCTTCTCTGCAGCTAGGGTTCCCTCTAGCAGAGGGGGCCTTCCCATGAGTGGGGCAGCCCAGTTCACGTCCAGACCTCTGCCCCTCTGACTTTCCAGTATCATTTCAAACCTCCAGGGATGGCTTTGTGCTGAGGCTGTGTCTGCCCGGCCTCGACTGGGCTGTATCCTCCCCCTGGAGACATCACTGCCTCTTGTTCTTCTGGGGGAGGTTGAGGGGTTTCTGGAACTGGAGCGAGCACAGGACAGACCAGACTGGAGAGAGATGGGCTGAATGTCTGGCGGCAGGCTGGGCCGGAGTGGGGAGCAAGCACGGAGCCAGGGCTGGGGGCAGGACTGAGGATCGTCGCCCTTGCTATTTGTGGAGGATGTTTCCCACCTCGGCTTGCACTGGACATGATATACATACCATGTCCTATTTTACAGCCACCTTGCAAAGTGGGTTAGGTTTCTCCCATTTTACTGATACAGTAACTGAGGCTCACAGGCTGAGTAACCAAGTAGAGCCAGTCAGCAAGCAGAGTCTAAATCATGTCCACCCCACACTAGGTCTGCCGCTCTTTCTACCACACTGCACTGCCTTGTTTGGAGGGATGTAAAAGTTCATTCCTTTCCTTCCGAGCCAGGTATGTTGCTTTCCTCCTAAAGCTTAAAGAGAACTGAGGGCCCTGGATGGGTATGGAGTATGACTTGTTTATTAGTGTTGGAAAGAGACAGTGAGACCCAGGCAGCCCTGGGCTGAGCTCCAGGCCAGCTTCTCCCTCCCTAACCTTGTGCTCCTAACAGCACAGCACTTGGGCACCTCTGGGCCCAGAGCTGGAGATGCAGTGTGCGTCTCTGCATGCTCTTCACTTTATTTATTTTTAATTTTTCTTGTGGGTTAGCCACAGGGATGAGGACTGCTCTCTTTATTTAAAGCACATTACGTTTTTTTTTGAAACAGAGTAATACATACAATGGATTTTTAAAAAAATTCCAAGTCACCCTGAAAGAAAACAGTTTCCTGTGCCTCTGCACCCCTTTCCACAACTCTCCTCCCTCCAGCACCAACCCCGTCCCCCA
Organism: Carlito syrichta; assembly: GCF_000164805.1. NCBI lineage: Eukaryota > Metazoa > Chordata > Mammalia > Primates > Tarsiidae > Carlito > Carlito syrichta. Next base: position 468,383 of record NW_007255566.1, read on the forward strand.
AGCAACCACTTATTCTTTTAGCTGTTTTTTCTAAACTTTTAGGCTTGGTGACATCCTCTAAAGATGTAGGCACCTGATCTTTCTTTTATTTCATTTTTATTTTTCTTGCCCAAAGGGCTTCCTAAGTCACAGATGGGAATATCAAGGCCCCAACCAAGTGGGACCTGCCTGGAGTCACACAGCACACCAGACACTGGGTCTTCTTCAGACTTGGTACTGTCTCTGGCATCCTGTGCCCTAGTCCTGCCTTCTGTCTGGCCTGGCAGGCCAGCAGCATTGAGAACTCCTTCAAGGCAGACATTCCTAGGCCCTATGGGTTTCCTCTCATAACCTGCAGGCATGATGCCTCTCCCTAGGGAGGGACCCCTTGCCCCTATGACATATGACGTGTGGCAGCTCCGTCAGCCCTGGGCTTCCTAGAAAAACAGCACCAACAGAGGAGGGGTCAAAGGTTAGGGCTGGTCAATGTGGACTAACAGCTTCAGGCAGACACCCAAATCCTGCAGTTCCTTGTTTGATCTTAAGGAAGTCGTCCAACGTCAGCAGCAGCCGCCGCCACCGCGGCTGCCACTGTGGTGGTAGCAGCAGCAGCTGCAGCAGTGCTAAGGCAGACAGGGCGCCCAACTCCCGCGGCACAGGCACTGGCGGAAGATGATGGATTTCTTAAAGAACATTTTGGTGAGTGTCCCTGGGCTGTGGAGGACTGCCTGTCTAGGCCCTGCTGCCTGGAAGGGGTAGGAAGCGGAGTCCCCCCTAGTGTCACCTGGCAGGGAATCCCAAGTGGCTGTCTGCCTGCCACAGGTCATGGAAGCCACCCGTCACTCAGGGGAAGGAGGAACAGAGATCAAGGACAGAGGGGACTCTGTGTGGAGGATGTGGGAGAGCAGGGGACAGAGTCAGGGACCAGACCTTTCCTCCCTGGCCTGGAAACTTGAGGTGGGTCCTGGCACAGGCTGGAGAGAGCTCACCTCTGTGCTCCTTTGAGAGGGCTTCTTGGCTTGGTGCCAGGACCCGAGGGGACCCACTGCCAGCTGAAGGTTATGCCTCAGATGGGAGTTTTCAGGGCGAGAGAGGGAGGGACTCTTCTGCTGGGCTTCCATCTGGTTTGGATACTCGCAGCTGGCCAGGCCAGCCCTGGGGGTCCCGCCTCCTCTTGTTTGTGCTGTGGTCCCAGGGTGGCCCTGGTGGGGGGGGGACTCTGTGTCCTGTCACAGAGCCTTAGTGTGTGGTTAGTGTAGGACTTGGTGTGGTGAGTGTGTGAGAGTCATGGCCCTTTGCCGACAAGTCAGATTGTCCCTGGAGACCCCCTATTTCAGCTTTGCCAGGCTCTTTGTGCTCCCTCCTGGTGAGCATGGGGGCCCCAGGCTGACTGGGTGAGGTCAGGACTGCAAAGCTCTTCCTCATTCACACACCTGCCTGCTGCCACCCAGGGACTGGCTGATTTCTTGCCTTTCTTCTCCCTTCTTGACAATGTCATCTCCTTTTTCTCTCGGGGACCTTGACTTGTTTGAGGGGTTGGACCAAGGAGATTCCCAATCTCAGACTGTCCCACTACTGACTCCAAGACAGGGATGGGAGACTAGTGACCTTGTTACCAGACTGAAATGGCCTGTCCTCTTTGGACCATGGCAGTGCATGGGCAGTGGTATATTGGGGGATTTTAAGCTGGGCGCTGCTGTTGTCTGATTTATCTTTCAGAAAGACCATGTGGCTGTTGTATGGAGAACTGATTAAAGAACAGGTAGGAAGGAGGCAGAGAGCCTGAGGAGGCTGTTGCATGGGTCAGTTGAGGGACGATGAGATGCAGGAGGCAGTGGAGGTGGTGAGAAGGGGACAGACTCTGGACACATTTTGACAGTAGACTTGTAGGGTTGGGTATGGGGGATGAGGGTTGGAGAAATCAATGATGACTCTTTGGGTTTTGTCCTGAGTGTCGGGATGGGTGGAAGTACTACTCAGTGAGAAGGGAAGGCTGACTGGGACAGAGAAAGATTTTAGAGGGAAAGGGTGAATGAGAGTTCTGTTTTGGCCTTGTTAAGTTTGAGACACTTGTCAGACGTGCATGCGAGGTGTTGAGCTGGCAAACCTAGGTAGATCTGAATTTGAATCCAAGTTCTCCCTTCACTAAGTGTGTTCACTTTGGGCAAATTATGTAACCACTAGTCTAAGCCTCCAACCCTCTGACCCTCCCTCCCTGGGTGCTTGTGAGGTGTAGGGGGTGGCATTTGTAAAGTGCCTGATTCAAGCCTGGTGCCTGGCACATCACGCATGGATGCCCAACAAAAGACACCTTGGGGCTTGCTAAAACTTTGTGTATATCATCTCATCTTCCAGCTCAGGAGCACTCAATGACTCCCTATTTTCTGGAGCAGAGCTTGAAATTTGTTTCTTGGGTGCTGATTTGGCTCATAGAACTATTGTGTTTGGCCCACACAGAGGTTTTAAAAAATGCTCATTGATTATCAATGTATAAAAATTGGGAGAGCTCACATGAAAATTTGGATTTCTGGCTTGTTTTGAAAATTTCAGCAACATTGAGGTTAAACTTCTGCTTGGTAGCTTTGTTATAGATAGCTGCCCCTTCTGGAATGGGTGTGTGTGCTTCAGTTTACCCTTGTCCCACTCCTACATTTTTTGAAAAATTGAGGTGGAATTTATATAACATAAATTTAATCATTTAAAGTGAGCAATTCAAGCTGGGCTCACTGGCTCAGCCTGTAATCCCGCGCCTTGGGAGGCTGAGGTGAGTGGATTGCCTGAGCCTGTGGGTTTGAGACCCGCCTGAGCAACTTGGCGAGACCTCATCTCTACAATAAATCAAAAATCAGCCGGGTGTGGTAGCGCGCGCCTATAGTTCCAGCTACTTGGAAGGCTGAGGCGGAGGGATCGCCAGAGCTCAGCAGGTCGAGGCTGTGGTGGCCAGGAGCGGCCACTGCACTCCAGTCTGGGTGACAGAGTGAGACTCCAACTCAAAATAAATAAATAAATAAATAAAGTGAGCAATTCAATGGCATTTAGTACATTCACAGTGTTCTGCAACTGCCACCTCTTATCTAGTTCCAAAGCGTGTTCATCATCCCCAAATAAAACCCCATTAAGTAGTTATTCGCCACTGTCTTCTCCCCCTTAGTCCCTGGCAACTGTTTTCTGTTTTTATGGATTTACTTATTATTATTATTTAAATTTTATTTAATTTTAAAGATGTGGGGTATTCAGGATTGGGTATACAAGTGGTCATTGTACAGGTAGTTTGGGCTTATCTTTGGTCCCCACTTTGCCTGGTTTGAGATCAGGTCCTCTTATTGATGTTGTGTTCCCTTCCTCTCTCCCTGGCAGTTTCCTGCTACTGCCAATCCCTTTATTATAGTATTGTGTTAAGTATTCAGGTTCACTTATGAGTAAAAACGTGGTATTCAGTTCTTTGTTTCTGTGATAGATCACTGAGTATTGTGGACTCTAAATCCATCAAAGTTGCTGCAAAGTCCATAATTTATTATTATTATTTTTAAGACAGGGTCTTGCTCTGTTGCCCAGGCTGGAGTGCAGTGGCATGATTATAGCTCACTGCAGCCTTGAACTCCTAGGCTCAAGCGATCATCCTGCCTCAGCCTATAAAGTAGCTAGGACTACAGGTGTGTGCCATCATGTCTGGCTAAACTTTTGAATTTTTTGTAGAAATGGAGTTTTGCTTTGTTACCCAGGCTGGTCTTGAACTCCTGGGTTCAAGCAGCCTTCTCACTTTAGCCTCCCAAAGGGCTGGGATCACAGGGGATTACAGGCATGAGCCACAGTGCCTTGCCTGGATTACCCATTTTTGATATTTTACATAAATGGAATTATTATGCTTCTGTACAGCAAAGGTAACAACTATCAAAATGAAAAGGCAGCCTATGAAATGGGAGAACATATTTGCAAACCATAATAAGGGGTTAATTTCCAATATATTAATATGTAAGGAACTCCTTTAACTCAATAGCAAAAAAAAAAAAAAAAAAAAACTAACCAGATTTAAAAAGTGAACTAAAGACATGAATGGAGTTTGTCCAAAGAAGATATATACAAATGGCTAACACATATATGGAAGGATACTAAGCATCATTAATTATCAGGGAGATACAAATCAAAACCACAATGATATATCACCTCATACCTGTTAGGCTGGCTAATTAAAAAAACAAAAACAAGTGTCCACTTGAAACCTTGTAACACTGTTAGTGGTACAGTCACTATGGAAAACAGTATGGAGGTTCCTTGAAAAATGAAAAACAGAACAACTTCATTCTTTTGCAGTTTTTTTTCAGCACCATTTGTTGAAAAGACTATTCTAGGATTGGTTTTGGCAATCTTGTCAAAAAACAGTTGGTTATAGATGTGTGAGTTTATCTCTGGACTCTTAATTCTATTAAATTGGTTTACATTCCTTTCCTTATGCTAGTACCACACTATTTTGATCACTGTAGCTGTATAGTAAGTTTTGAAATTTGGAAATGTGAGTTCTCCAACGCTGGCCTTCCTTTTAGAGAGTGTTTTAGTTACTCTGGATGGAATTTCCCTATCAAATTTAGGATCACTTTTTCAATTTCTACAAAAAACCAGCTAGGATTCTGTTAGGGATTGCATTAAATCTGTAGATCACTTTGCCTGGCATTTCCATCCAAATGATGTTAAAGGTTCCAGTTCATGAACATGGAATATAATTCCACTTGTTTAGGTCTTCTTTAATTTCCTTCAATAATGTTTTATAATGGTCAGTGTACCAGTCTTTTGGTTAAATTTCTTTCTAGGTATTTTATTCTTTTTGATACTGGTATAAATGGAATTGTTTTCTTAATTTTTCCTTTTCTGATTGTTTGTTGCTGGTACTTAGAAACTGATTTTTGTACTCTGCGATTTTGCTGACTTTCTTTATCAGCTCTTGAAGGGTTTTTTTTTTTTTTTTTTCTTTTTGGTGTGTGTGTGAATTCTGTGAGGTTTGAGTCAGAGTCTCACTCTGTCACCCAGGCTGGAGTGCAGTGGCAGGCTCACAGCCACCTGCTGGGCTCAGGCGATTCTTCCATCTCAGCCTTCCAAGTAACTGGGACATAGGTGTGTGCTATCTCACCCAGCTAATTTTTTGATTTACTGTAGAGATGAGGTCTTGCCAAGTTGCCTGGGCTGGTCTCAAATTTGTGGGCTCAGGCAATCCTCTCACTTTGGCCTCCCACAGTGCTAGGATTATAGGTGTGAGCCACCACACTTGCCCTGAGGTTTTCTATATAGGATCTTGTCATCTAAAAATAGAGATGGTTTTACTTTCTTTCTGTTGTGGATGGCTTTATTTCTTTGCTCTGGCTAGAATTTTCAGTACGCTGAATAATAGTGGTGAAAGTAGGCTTCCTTGTTTTGTTCCTAATCTTAGGGAGAAAGCTTTCAGTTTTTCACCAGTGAGTGTAATGTTAACTATTTTTTTTAAATGCCCTTTATGTTGAGGGAGTTCTCTTTTACTCCTAGTTTTCTGAGTGTTTATATCATGAGAGAATATTAGATTTTTGTCAAGTGCTTTTCTGTATTGAGATGATCATGTGGTTTTACTTTCTTCATTCTATTAATGTGAAATATTACATTGATTTTTTCTGATGTTTAGCCAAGCTTGCATTCCTGGGATAAATCCCACTTGGTCATGGTGTGTAATAATATGCTGTTGGAGTTGATTTGCTGGCATTTTGTTGAGGATTTTTGCCTTATACCCATTAGGGATATTGGTCTGTAGCTTTCTTGTGGTTCCTTTGTATGGCTTTAGTAATGCTGGCCTCATAGAATGAGTTAGGAAGTGTTTCCTCCTCTTCTATATTTGGAGGAGTTTGAGAAGGATTGGTGTTAATTCTTCTTTAAATGTTTGGTAGGCTTCACTATGAAGCCATCTGGTCCTGGACTTTTCTTTGTTAGGAGGTTTTTAATTACTACTGATTCAGTCTCTTTACTTCTCATCCCTTCACTCTTTTAGGTTGCTTGCCTCGTGCCTGTAGTCATTTGCATCTTTGAGTCCTGTCTTAGAGATTAAAATATAAGTCTGCCTAATTTAAGATGTCCTCTAAAAACCCAGCCATCTTCCCACCCTTCCCCACCTTGTCCCATCTCTGCTCTGGCATCTATGCTCAGAGATGGGTCCTCTCACTGACCACCAGCATTAAACAGGATTAATTTCATGGGTCAGTGTTTCTCAAAGTGTGGTTACCCGGGAGCTTGTTAGAAATGCAAACTCTCTGGCTAAGAATCAGAAACTCTACAGTGGGGCCTAGGAAGCTGTGCTTTAGCAAGCCCTCCCAGTAATTCTGCTGCATTACCGCTGCTGTAGGTAACAGAGAGCTTGCAGGCTTCTGGTTCCAGGTGACTTAGTGAAGCAGTGCCTTGGAGGGGCTCTAGAAGCAGAGGTGTTGTGAGTAACAGGACCTGGCGGGCGGGGAGACCACAGAAGGGAAAGAGGAGCGAGCAGATGATGTGGTGGGAGTTGTAGGGGAAGACTTGGTTGGAACAGGACTTGATAATGGAGGGTCACTTATTGGGGGGACCCATTGGGAACAGGGTTGACTGTGCAGAGTGTGGGGTGCAGTCTGCAGCCCGGAGGACAGACAGCTCTTACTAGCAGGAACACTGGCCTGTCCAGCCCAAGACTGACCACCAGGCCCAAGACTCAACCTCTGCTACCTGCTTTATTCTCATCTTGTTTGGCAGAATATTTAATCATTCATTCAGCACATGTTTCTTGAGCATCTCCTATGTGCCAGGCAGCTCTAGGCCCAGGGATATGGCAACAAAAGATAAAGTACAAAGCCCTGGCCTCACGGACCTTCTATTCTGGTGAACTACCCTCTGCAGTCGGGCTGGCGGCCAGCTGGTTCTCATCTTACCTGCCCCGTGAATGGGGACCTGTGTGTCAGCAGCAGAGCTGGGCAGTGTGGGGTGCTGGTGGTCAGGCAGCCGTCAGACACGTCTGAACTACCTCCCAAACAGGGAGTGTGTGTTTGGTGCCTGGTCCCCCCAGCTTTCCAAAAACTGCTTTTCAGAACAACCCAGAAATCCTTTTTCTTTTGTGGTGTCTTCCCTCTCCTTACAAGAAATTTGCTCTGACCTCAGTTTTCTTCCTCCCCTCAGTACTGCTCACCTGCCTCTCCACCCCGTTTTCCTGGGACTCATGTAGGTAGAAAACACCATCTCTTCTTCCATCCTTATCTTGTAACATTTCTCACTGATACTGACATGCCTTTACACCCTCGGCGTGTGTCCTGGATTGAAGTGGACAGGGATAACGAGGCGATGGCTGTGTTGCATCGAGCGATCTGTGTGTCAGTGCTGAGCCAGGCTTTGCATGCTCTGGCTCACGTATTCTCACTGCAGCCCTGTGCGTCTGTGCTGCTATCAGCCCCCTCCAAGGCACAGGGTGCTCCAACAGCATTGTCCTGTGCTGTGAGCAGTGGGTGTGGGGGTGTAGGAAGGCTGCTCATACACAGACACACCACCAGAAGCAGAGGAGAGGAGCCCATGGCTAGGGCACATAACCCAGTAGGGACCTGGTGGGCTGTAGGGTGGTGGCCGTGGGTGTCACTTCTTCAGCTGAGAGAGGAGGAGAGAGACAGGTGAGTGTGTTGGTGAGGATCTCACAAGCTGGGGTACAACAAGGAGGAACGAACAGGTGGCTGCCTGTCTGCAGGGAGAAGCCACGTCCATGTGCAGAGCTACTGTGGACTAGAGGGAGGCAGGTGGACCGCTTCTGCCCACGGAAGGGTCACAAGGTAGTGAGTTGGGCAGCTCTGGCACTCCTGTACTCACATGATGCTATATTCTTTTACTCTACTTCTTTGCCGCCTGGGCAGTGGGCTGACACCAGAGTCAGCAAATAGGAGCATTAGGGAAGATTTCTCAAACCTAAGTCTCCCCTTGCAGTTCCTGTTCACACCTGCTCCCTGGGACCTCCTTTAGCATCCTCTCCCCAAGGGTTCCCTTTTCCTTTTGGAAGACCAGGCAATTTCTATATCCGGAGGTGGGGAGGACAGGAAATGAACCCAGGGCCCAGCCTGCAAGTTCCTCGGCTGAGTGCTGGCTCTGTGTGGTTATCTCATGACCTACTTGACTGGCTGTTAAAGCCAGAGTCCACAGGGAAATGCTGGCCGCTGCTCCGATTTGGGTGGCAACAGTTGTTGCTAATAATAAATTAGACAACTGCAGTGATGCTTCTATTGATGAGGAGGCTGAGTTATATTTCTCAGTGAAAACCCAGTGTCTGGCTTTCTGATGGAGGGAGATCCCCTTCCTAAGCATGCCCTGGGCAGGACTTCAGTCTGTGGGACAATGCCAGTGAGTCAGTGAACATTTATTGAGTGCCTTCTGTGTGCCCTTGGCGGTGTACAGCCATCCCAGGGTGTGTGGACGAGGGTGGGTCTGAATGGGCAGAGCTGATGTTCCAGGCTGGCCTGAGTCACCCTGCTTCTGGGTGGAAAAAGGAGACTCACCTTCTGCCAAGCCTGGAGCTGTCCCACTGGAAAGTTCAATGAGTCGCTAAGAAGTGGCGCCAGCCCAGCTGAGGCCAAGCTGCCACTGGCTGGTTTCTGCTCCTGGCCACTGTCTACACAGGAATGGTCCACCCGGCGCATTACTCATGGCTGAGGCTGAATCATAGCCCTCTTCTCACCACCTGTGCCAGCTCCAGGCCACAGAACGTCTTCATTCAGGAAACACACCGTTTCTGGGAAGACAAATGAAGTCAAGAAAAGCTAAGTATCCTGAAGCTGCTGGACCACGCCCCAAAAGGACAAAGCATGCTTCTAGAGTGCTCATTCTAATTACAGTTCCTTCTAGGAGCTGCTATTTACTGAGCATTCGCTGTGGATGGACGTGGCCTCGACTGGGCACTTCTTATTCCTATTCTCACTTCATCCCCAGGAGAACCTCAAAAGTCAGGGATTATTTGATTCAGTCTTCAGTAAGGAAATTACTGTAAGAGGAATAAAGAGAAATTAGCATGTCTCATGCCACACAGCTGGGTAGTAGTGTGCTGACCACTCTTCAGACCTGAGCTTTGACCACTGGGCTCTGCTGACTCCTGTGTGTTTCTGCCGCATCCCAACCAAATAGCTCCTGCAGATTAAACCTAAATTCCTGGCCTTCAGAGCCTTTCAGGTCTAGACCTCAGCTCTCCTTTCCCATTTTATCTTCAGGATAGGTTGATCCTCTTACTATTCATTAAATGCATGTCATGCTTTTTCCTTTCCCACCTTTGCCCATGCAGTTCCTGCTGCCTGGGTACTATGCCCTTTTCATCCCTTTTTATCAGGTGATTTCTCTTTATCCTTTAAGGTCTGTTTGAGATCCTGTGTCTTGCAAAAAGCCTTCCATGATATGTTGATTTTAAGGTATATCCACACATTCTTTGATACTTCTCTCTTTAAGAGGTGGAACCTAACTTCCCTCCTCTTGAGTCTGGGCTGGACTTGGACACTTACTTCTAATGACTGGAAACAGTGGAAGTGATGGTATATGATTTCAGACTAGGTCATAAAAGGTACTACAGCTTTCTCCATGCCCTCTCCTCTCTCTGATTGCTTGTTCTGGGGGAAGTTAGCTGCAATGTTTTGCCGACACTCAAGCAGTCTATGGAGAGGCCCAAGTGATGAGGAACTGAGGCCTCCTGCCAATGTCCATGTGAGGGTGCCATCCTGGAGGTGGAAGCTTTGTCCTTAGATAACCACAGCCCTTGCTGTCATCCTGACTGCAGCCATGTGAGAAATCCTGAGCCAGAATGGCACAATTAAGCTACTCCTGAATTCCTGACCCACGGACATTGTTTTGAGTCACCAAATCTTGGAGTAATTTGTTGTACAGCAACAGGGAACAACACTTGATCTCCCAGCAAGAAATGCTTCATGACTCCTCAGAACCACTATGGCACTGGGCATCTACAACCCTGGACAGCTTTGTCTCACAATTAAGGTCAAGTACCCTTGGAGTTGGTCCCTTGCCTAGTACTTCTAGCATCTAGTTCATGCCTTAACAGTGCTTAAAAAGTTGGGGTGGCGTGATTGGCCAATAGAAGGATATTGTTCAAGAATATACATAAATAATTTTCTTATTGTCAGCTTGCCTGGATAGCAGAGAGTGAACTGGATTTGAGGGTGATTCAGGAGCACTTCTTAGTCTATAATACACAGAGCCAAGAATGCACTGGGGATGAATTGGCCTGAATCCGGGGGCTTCCTGAAGGCCCTGAAAGACTATGTACCTAAGTTAAGCTGTTGGAAGGGTCTGTAGCTGGGGTTGAAGGAAACAAAGAAAGGGCTGCCAGAACCTCTACTTATGTGTCAAAGTCTTAAAAACATTGACTAATTGCAAAAATAATTTATAATTCTTATAAAAAATTTAAAAAATACTGAAAAGCAAAAAGAGAAAACAAACCAAACTTAACCCCAACCTCATTTTGTTGTGTATCTTCCAAAATGTTTTTTTCTGGAAGGGTGATACACCCACTCATGTGCAGCCCTATATGTGTATACACACACATACACACACCATGTTTTTATGATGGAAAAGTGGGATCATCTTGCTGACCATATTTTCTTCACTTTGTAATGCATTGTGAATCTGCGCTAGTGTAATTAACACATCTCCTCTTATACTGTTTTATTGTATGGGTGTACTCCCATTATTTACTTTGTCCCTCACTGGTAGGTACTCTTTCTCTTCTTTTTGGCTTGTAGCAGTGGTGTGACAGACATCCTTATATATGTGTCCTTGTGCTATTGGCCAAATTTTGTTTTAGGGTCAGTTTCCTAGAGCAGGTTTATTGTACCAAAGGATGTGAGCATTGTAAAGGTTTTGGACACATAGTGCCAAATTGCCCTTTAGAAAGGTTGTACTTACCTGTATCCCATGTCCTTGCCAACACTGGCCATTCTGATAGATAAATGATGTGATCTTATTTTTATATTGATTTGTTTAATAACTAGGGGGAATGGACATGTTTCCATGAGTTTATTGGTCATTTTATGTTTCTCCTTTAGCTGTTTGTTTTTGTCCTTTGCATTTTCTGTTTTTTTTTTAACAAAGCTAATTTATTTAAAGTTTACTTATGCAAATAATGTGGGTCTATGTTTGTGAAATAGACCTATCAAGCATAACCCCCTTTACCCCTCTCATTCCCACTTCTCAATGTAATCACTTTTGTATAGTTTGCAATCTTCTTCCACATTATTTTCTATACATTTATAGACATACATATAGGTAGCTTTAGGTTTTGTTCTTATAAAAGTAGGATTGTATTCAATGAGTTGTTCTCTGATTTGCTCCCCCTACCAGCTTAATATATCTTGGAGAGTATCTTATTTAAGCAGTACAAACCTATTGCTTTCTCTTTTGAATGCTTGTGTAGGTTTTTTTATTTGAATAGCTTTATTGAGATATAGTTCACATGCCATAAAGTCGCCTATTTAAAGTGTACAAGTTTTTTTCTTAGTGTATTCAGAATTGTACATTTTCATCACCTTTTATTTAAAAAAGAAACCCATTTAGCTGTCACCCTCCAATCCCCCATACCCCTCAGTTCAAGAAACCACTAGTCTACTTTCGGTCTCTACGGATTTGCCTATTCTGAATGTTTCATATAAATGAAATAATATAATATGTGGTGTTTTATGTCTACTTCCTCTGACTTAGTTTAATGTTTTCAAGGTTCATCAGTGTTATGACACAAAACCAGTGTTGTATTCTTTTTTTTATAGTTGAATATTATTTCATTGTGTGGATATACCACATTTTGTTAACCATTCATCAGCTGATGGGCATCTTGGTTGTATCCATCTTTTGACAAGTACAAACAATGCTGCTATGAATATATGTGTACAGGTATTTGTTTGGGTACCTGTTTTCAGTTCTCTGGATATGTACCTAGGGGTAGAATTGCTGGGTCTTGTAGCAGCTGTATGTATAACTTTTTGAGGAACTGCCAAATTATTTTCCATAGTGGCTACACTAATTTACATTCCCATGAACAATATATGAGGGTTCTAATTTCTCCACATCCTTGCCAACACTTGTTATTTTTTATTTTTTGATTATAGCCATTTTATTGATATAAGATGTATGTCATTGTGGTTTTGATTTGCATTTCCTAGTGACCAATGTTTTTGAGTGTCTTTTCATGTGCTTGTTCTCTATTTGTATAGCTTTTTTTGGGAAACATATATTTAGATTCTTTGTCCATTTTAAAATTGTTATTTGTAATTTTATTATTGGGTTGTAATAGTTCTTTATATATTCTGGATACAAGTTATTTATCAAATGGATGATTTGCAAATATTTTTTACCATTCTATGGGATTTCTTTTCACTTTCTTGATAATGGAGTATGAGGAATTAGTATTAATTTTCTTTAAATGTTTGGTAGAACTTATAAATGAAGTCATCTGGGATTAGGCTTTTCTTTGTGGGTAGTTTTTTGTTTATTCATTTAATCTCTTTGTTTGTTTTATGTCTTTTTACATTTTCTATTTCCTACTGAGTCAGTTTGGATAGTTTGCGTCTTTCTAGGAATTTGTCCATTTCATCTAAGTTATCTATTTATTGACATAAGTTGTTTATAGTATTTATAGTTTAGTCCATGAATATAGCTTATTTGAACCAGTTTCCTATAGATTGATATTTAATTTGTTTCCATGTTTTATTGTGACCAACAGTGCTTCAATGAACATTTGAGTCTATCTGTCTTTATACATGTGCAAGTGTGTTAGAGTATAGCTTGTTAGAAGTGGAATTGCTGGGTCAGAGGTCTGTGTATTTAAAAAGTTGATTGTCCTCTCTCTGCTCATCTTTCTGTCCTTGTTGATTTGTATAAACTCTTCATGTCTCATGGCCTTGGTCTCCTAGAGCCTGGAGTTGGTAAGAATGCACAGGTGTGGGGAGTACATTTGTACCTGGAATGGGTGGAAAGGGGAGGTTTGGGATTCAGGTATTTGGTAGCTACTTCTCAAGGGTGTTGGATGTGGGTACCCCAAGCCCATCCTGTACATTCACACATGGGGTTTCCAGACCTGAACTGCTGGTAGATCAGAGGCTTCTTATCTCTGACAGACCAACTTTGGCCTGACAGGGGTTGTTTGGAGTCTGCAGCTGGTCTGGGTCTCTCCAGGGACTCCACGGGGGTCCCCTGTGTGGTGGTTCCAGGAATTCTTGGAGCAATGGGAGCTCTAGGCAGTTCTGGCCCAGTGACCCAGTGGCTATAAAATAGCCACTTACATGGTGGTTGAGATGAAATGAGATGATATATACACGTACTTGGTAGACCCCACATTAAAGTGTGCAGTGTGGACTTGGAGATTCTTTATAGTTGCTCCTCACCAGGGAGCTCAGGTAAGATCCCTAGGGAATATGGTCCAGGAGGTTTGATTGATATGGGTGGAAAGAGTGATCGGAAGGTGCAGAGGAAGGGATAGTGCTGGGGACTTTACCTTGGTATGAAGAAGTGAGGAGGACAGATATGCTTTTCCTCACCACTGCTTTATTTTCTCTCCTGTTCAGGTGGGACAGTCGATTCTGTGCACTCATTAACTCATGACTTTCTAGTACCCAGATGTGGGCAGAGATGTTAGTATAAACACGAATAGCTGTTTTTGTGGAATGGGAAGTTGGGGACTTTTGAAGGTCCTCAGCATGTGTTTTGTTAGGGCAGACATTCCAGCCCCATCACCCCTTCATTCCACTTCCGTTTTCTCATTTTTTGTTTTTACTAGAGTTTGCAGAGGAGGCTGCAGTGATGTTAAAGTTTGGACATTTGCAGTTAGGGATTAAAAAAAAAAGTCCCTCTGGGCCCCTGGAGGCTGCAGTTCAGTGGTTTTCAGGCTTTGCTTTGCAAGCTTTAGGGTTCCAAGGCAGTGCTTTGGGGCAGAGGACAGAGGCAGGCAGAGGTGGCACAGCAGGGTCTCAAGCCCCATGTGAAGGCTCTGGCTACAGCGCCTCTGCTTTTACTGGGTTTTAATACCAGGGTTCTGAGTGAGGTTTTGTAGGAGGAGATAGAAGGGCTGTATTACCACAGAAGTTTGAAAACTACTTGTGTTGGGGATCTTGGCCCCACTGTTGGGTTGAAAACATCCCAAACACGGGTTCTGCTGGAGGCTGAATCCTGGGATTGACAGGCATTTGGGGAGCTTGGCTTTTCCCAGGTGCCCCACAGACCTAGCTTCCTTGACAGAGACCAAATGACTGCTCTCCAGGGCCAGGTGCCAGCCCAGCCGTGCCTTATTTTCTCTTTTGCTGTGTTGGGTGTTCTGGCCCTCCAGTCCTGCAAAGACAAAATCAACTTATTTTCTTTCTTGATCCAAATGAATTTTGTACCCAGGGAAGCCCTAGGCTAGTTGGTGGGGAAGAGGCTTTCTCAGCAACCGCTTGACTGATACCCTGCCTTTCTCTCCCTACCCTCTTTGTGTCTTTCAGTCTGCAGAGTTTTTCGAGATGCTGGAGAAAATGCAGGTGAGTATGTACCCTCAAAGTGGGGAAGAAGCCCAGACTGGGATGTGGGTCTGTGGGGGTATCTGGGGACTCAATGCCTGGCAGAACTCACAAGCAGAAGGAACTCAGGTGCCTTGGAGGGGGGGGCAGAGAAGAGACAATCACAATCCCCTTGGCCTGGACAATCTGAGACCATTTTGCTGTTGAGGGCCACAGAGCACTTCGGGAAGACTCTTACCTGAAGGACAGGGAGGATAAAAAGCAGAACTTCCCCAGCAAACAGAGAAGCTGGGGATGTTGTAAACTCTCTGGGTGTTAGGTGGGTTTGACAAGGTCTGTTTTTCCTGGAATGAGTGGGAAAGAAAGCCTGCAAATCTAGCCCTTTCTTGGGGAGTCAACTTGTGTGTCAAGGAGGCAGAGTGGCAGGTGGGAGGTGGGAAGCAGACCTGAGTTCACATCCTGCACCAAACACTTACTGGTGCAAGTCCTTACCTTTTCAAAGTCTCTGTAAATAAATAAGAATAAAAATAGCCACTTACATGGTGGTTGAGATGAAATGAGATGATATATGCATGTACTTGGTAGACTCCACATTAAAGTGTGCAGTGTAGACTTGGAGATTCTTTATAGTTGCTCCTCACCAGGAATTTCAGGTAAAATCCCTAGGGAATATGGTCCAGGAGGTTTGATTGATATGGGTGGAAAGAGTGATTGGAAGGTGTTAACAATAGCACATATTTCAAGCATTTCTCTGGGCCCAGAGATTGACAGGCATTATTTCTTCCTGATAAGCCCTCAGAAGTAGGTATACTATTATCATTATCCGCATATGACAGGTGAGAAAATTGAGGCACAGAACTATTAAATAAAGCATGCAAGGTTGCAGGGACCCTAAGTAGCTTCAGAGCCAGAGAATTTAGCCAACATGTTATGGTATGTTTTACTCTAAGGAGATGTTCCAGGCTCAAGGGAGAAGGATTCTGTAATGACATCTGGAAGTTCTAGGAGGAGGGGCAAATATAAAACCCATGGCAGTCCTGGGATGCAGGTGATGTGACCAGGTCTCCCTGAGAGTGGGAAGTAGAGGAGCTGTTTGAAGGGCCAATATTGTTAATGGTTGTGTCATTACCATAAGCAGGTTATTAAAATCCTCCATGCCCAGCAGTGTGTGGACTACAAACTCGTACGCTTTTAGGGAACTTATAATCAAGTTGTGGAAACAAGGGTGGCGTGTGCCTGACAGCCAGTGGTGGGAGATGGTATATAATTAACTGCTCAGTTGCTTGCAGCAAAGCTGGGATTTTTACTTCAAGCCAGTGGGATCCCAGCATGCTGGGAAGCTGATTGCTGCTCACCCTCTTTGGTTGCTCTTCCAATTTACCCCTCCTTTGCCCCCAGCTGGAGCCCATCTGCACCCCCACAAGGGCTTCTCTGTTTGTGCATGAGGTTCAGCCCCACTTAACCATCCTCATGCTGTTCTGTTGTTTAGAGCCTGCTGGACTAGTTTTCTCAACTAGGGTGGGAACTCTTGAGGGCAGGGATCTTGTTTTATTCTCCCTCTTTCTCCTTGATGGCTTATTGATATCCATGGGTGGGTTGCCAATTTCATCTCAGTTGGGACTATTGAAGCCACACCTGGTATTTAAGTCTCCATCGTGTGTCCACTGGGCCCCAACGTCAGAGGCCTCACCATTTCCAGCAGCTGTGTTCGTATGCAACTCACATATGGGGAACTGATGGTAATGGAGCATGTGGCGAGTTCTCTGAGTGTGGGCTCCATCTCTTCATCTTGCGGATGTGGAAACTGAGCCTCAGAGCAATGAAGTGCTTGGGTCACTCTGCTAGTTGTGAAGGGCTGACACTAGGATCCAGGACTCTTGATTCCCAGCCCAAGAGTTGAGGAATTTAAAGAAGGACATTATCCCTGTAAAGCAAGAGGGCCTAAGTGCACAAGCTTTGGATCACTTCAGCCCAGGGTTCAAGTTCTGAACCTGATGCTTTCCCGCAGTCTTTAGTCAAGCCACTTTCCCTCTCTGAGCCTCAATTTCTTCACTGGGGGGAAAAGGAGAAATAAAGATAATACCTATTTCAAAGGTAATACTCGGAGGAGAGAAGGCCCAGTTTTGGGACTGTGGCTCTGTTGTGGGGGAGGCGGACTGGTGTGGTGGGGAGAAGGTTTGCTCTCCTGCCCTAGGGGCTGATCCCAGACTGGAATGACTAATGTAGGGCAAAAACAAACAAACTCCTGACTTCACTGCCCCCACCCCTCATTCACCCAGTGCTCCAACCTGGACAGGGCCTGCAGGGCCACCCGGGTGGTTTTCTCTGTGTGTGAGAGGAGCACCTGTCTGGTGGGAGTGGCCCTCCCACGCCCTTCTGAACAATGCTACAGGGTAACTCAGCCCAGAGAGGTCCGGAGAGGCTGAGTCTAAATCTACGCAGTTAGCAGGAACCCTGCTGTCATGCACTTGGTGGGCAGGTGACCCAGCTTCAAATCCAGGCCCTGCCACTCACTAGCTGTGTGACCTTAGGCACGCAACCTCCTCCTGGGGCCTGTTTCCTTTCTGGTGGAAAGGTGCTGTGGGTTTCAAGGGATACTCCAGAGGGAGTTCACTTGGGAAGGTTGAGATCCTGATGCATTAGCATTACGACTAGGTGGGGGCTGCTTCTGGATTCTCTTTGCTTCATGGGGGGAATCTGTTTCTCCTAGTTTTTCCACCATCTCATACCCTCACTTGATTTATTCAGACAGTCTTGGGAACACCATGTGTCCTGCTCTCACACAGCCCTGGCAAGTCAGAATTTGACAATAGGACTGCTGGACAAGGCCTGCTCCCCAGAAGTGAATTTCCTGGGTAACTGTAGGCAAACCCCTTTAATCCGGCCCCAGACATCGTGTCTGATCTTTGCAGTTGTCCTTGCATATGTGAGATGCAAGGGACATGTTAAAATCCTCCTTTTATGATGATGCTATGGAGACTCCAAGAGGCTAAACTTTGTCAAAGGTTACAAATAGTAAGCTCGCAGTGGAATGAGGGTGAGGACCAGGGAGAGGGCAGAACTGGATGGCAGGAGGCCTAGAGTGCTGACACTGACACCAGTGACATGGGTCCCCATGTGTCAACTTCACCTACTGGCTCTGTGGTCCTATGGAAGGTATTTAAGCTCCAGGATGATAATAATGCCTAACTAATGATAGTAATAACCCATAGCATTTACTATATGCCATTCAGTATTCCAAGTGCTTAACCCACTGTTAACATTTAAGCTTCACCACAATGGTAGTTACCATCATCACTCATTTTACAGATGAGAACACTGAGTCACAGAGAGGTTTCTGTGACTTGTCCAAGGTCATAAGTCTAAGTGACAGTGTTGGGATTTGAACCCTGGTGATCTGGCCTGAATCCATGCTCTTAACCCAGCTGCCCTGCCCTTGGGTGAGGCTGTTGTGAGGACTGACAGCAGCCATGTGTATGAGGTGTAAGGGCCCAGCACATGCCAGCTGTTGCTGTTGCTATTATTAGTAACGCCCAGCAAGGCCAGGTGCTTGAGAGAGTCCTCCATTCGGCCCCTTTGCTGTGGTCTTTGCTTTTCCATGGATCCTCTTTTCCTTGTTTCTATAGGGGATCAAGCTTGAAGAGCAGAAGCCGGGACCCCAGAAGAACAAGGTGGGCTGGGTGGGTGATGGGGCAGCCAGGTGGGCCCAGCGAGGAGCCAGGGTGGGAGGGAGGCATTGGAGCAGCCAGAGTGCTGGGATCTTCTGTCTCACACATGTCTAATTCTGACTTTCACCAAGGGCTGCTTATGTGACTATGCCCTAGTTAGACTGGTGCATGGTGGGCAGCAGTGGGGTTCCTGGCTTGATATCTGTAGGGCAGCTTCAGAGCAGCCTGGGAGTGGAAGGCTCTGGTGGGATCTTGGGCTTGGTGACTGGGCCTGGCTCCTTCCCACTGTGTTCTGTACTTGTCCCTGCGCAGTGTTTAGGGTGTCAGGTTCTGTGCCCCAGGCTCCAGTGGGTAGAGCTCTCAGCTTTGGGTTCCACTTCCAAGGTCCAGGGGTTCAGCCCATCACTTGGAGGTTTGCCCCCTTGCCTGGAGAAGAGTGCTGATTGTTACTAGGAGTCACTTTCCCTTTAGCATCCTAGGGTGGGAAGCTAGTATCACTAGGGGCGAGAAGTTCAACTCTTTTATATACTGCATCTTTGGCTTGCACGGTTTACTTTCAGGTTCTGTCAATTTGGAGAAGAGTTCAAGGGACTTCAGATCTTTTAGGCTGTTCTTCCATCTGATGTTCTTCCCCCAAAGCCCTGGTACTGCCTCCTAGGCCCCCCAATGCACCCCTCTCCATAGACTTGGAAGAGGGAAATGGAAACCGTGATAAGACTTTATGGGCACTGCTGGGACTAACATTGGCATTGTCTGGTTTGTCTTGCAGGATGACTATATCCCGTACCCCAGCATTGATGAGGTAGGAGCCCCCTGGCCCCTCTGTAGCCTGCTCTGGGTCCCACCCTGGGGAGATGTTGGTGATGATAGTGATGGGCCCTGCCCAACCTCACATGGGAGAGAACCTTGGTCCTGGAACTTGAGGGCCTGAAGCCTCTTCCCATCTTAGTGAACTTAGTGACTCCAGCTTTTCCATGTTTAAATTGAGGCACCCATCCAGGCCTTGCAACCCTGGGGTTATAGGGTTGGTGAGTGAAGCTGGAGATGTTGTGGGACTTAGAAGAGGGGTTCATGCTATGATCTTTGGGCCAAAATATCAGATTTCCCTCCTGGGAACAGCGTAGAAGTGGATTGGGGACACTGGCACCCCTCCCTTCCTCTGTAGTCCCACTGCCGGCTGCAGCATAAGACCCTCCCTCTGCCTTCAGGTTGTGGAGAAGGGAGGCCCGTACCCTCTGGTCATCCTGCCCCAGTTTGGGGGCTATTGGATTGAGGACCCGGAGAATGTGGGCACGCCAACATCACTGGGCAGCAGCATCTGTGAGGAGGAGGAAGAGGACAACCTCAGTCCCAATACATTTGGCTACAAGCTTGAGTGCAAGGGCGAAGCCAGAGCCTACCGCAGGCACTTCCTGGGGAAGGTGAGGCGGCAGTGGGCAGCAGGGTGTGAGCCTGGAAGAGAAGAACTGTAGGATGGGTGGGTGGGTATGGTCCTATCTCCAGTGTTCCCACTTTTCTCTCTGCTTCTTTTCCTTCCCAGTTCTGTTCCTCCCTTGCTGCCTGCCCTGTCTTAGTTGGAGAGGTCCGACTGGCTCTGTCCCAGAGACAGGGGCCAGGGGAGTGGTGCAGAAGTCAGGGAGGCTCAGTGTGATAAGTCCCTGTGGTGACTGCCACCAGCAAGTGTTTCAGGAGGTGATGGAATGGGTAGTATTTGGGGTGGAGAAGGGTGGGGTGGAGTGTTAACTGTTTTAAGGAAAACTATGTCCTCACACTTTGGAAGTCTCCATTTCCATCTAAATCACACAAATCTTTCATGCCCTCATTCAGGCAGGTCCCCTGAGTACTTATATGGAATAGTGTGTTGTGAGCCTCTGATTGCTTAAAAGTGACAAAGTTACATTTCTTTAAATATATTCTGCCCTCAGACTTACCAGATTCCTCATGTTGCAAGAGCAGATTCCGGAAATCTCTAGCCCAGGGCAGCTTGGCAGTCTGACAAAGGAGAAGGCTATATCCAAACCCATGGATCTTTTTAATATGCAGATTCCAGGGCCCTATTCTGATTCAGCAGGTCCGGGATGGGCTCTTAACCTGTGTTTTCTGAGCCAGGGAGAGGCCCATAGGTCCCAAGCACCTCTGAGCTCTCCTTGGGTGCTCTGTTTCCCCAAATAGTCTGAATTGGTGAGGACTGCCCCCTGGGAGTGAGAAGATGAACTCATTATCTTGTGGTGAAGAACCTGAGTTTATCAGAATCAAGACAGATGTGGGTTTGAACCCTGGATCTGTCCCTTACTAGTTGTGTGACCCTGGCCAGTTACTTAACCTCTCTGAACATTGGTTTCCCCATCTGCGAAATGGGGATGATGACATTGTCTCCTGCATAAACTTGTGGTCAGAGTAAAGGAGATAATGGGTAGTAAACCCTTAGCACAGTGCCTGGCACATCCTGAGGACTTGGCAGTTGGTACCTATTAATGTGATCATCATTATCACATTGTCAGTAGCAACAGCATCCTTCCCTTCCTCGTTGGTGTGGGGCTTCTCACTCCTGGTGAGGGAAGTGGTTTGGGGGAGACATGTCTGGAAGGTTTTCTCCTTCCTGCTTATACCCGATTTCTCTTTCTAGGATCATCTAAACTTTTACTGTACTGGCAGCAGCCTGGGGAACTTGATCCTGTCCATCAAGTGCGAGGAAGTCGAGGGGATTGAGTACCTTCGTATAATTCTCAGGTGCGGCTGCTGCTTTGTTCCAGGCCACGCCTCTTCTAGGTGGGGCCGCCATAAGTGGTGGTGGTGGTGGTGGTGGTGGGGGGGACCAGAAATACCAGTCTGACCAGTCTGGTCTGAGTGTGCTGGGAGAACAAGCCTTCTGGAATCCTGGGCTATGTCTGAAGTTGCCTGGCAGGGAGACCCAGGTGTCCCGCCAGCTGGCTGATTGCAGCAGTCAGAGTGGTATCCTGTCTTAAGGTCACCTAGACGATAACCCTACCTGCCCCTCTTTCTTGCGAGGCTGTTGGCTCTGAGGAAAATGGGAAGATAAAGTAGAGTTGGCTCTGGGGCTCATTCTGCAGAGATGCAATTCCAAGTCCTGGGAGAGGGTTAGCCAGAGTGCTGCGGAGGATGGACGTCTGGTCAGGGAAGATAAATCCCAACACATGTGCTGTGTATACTGGGTTCCCGGAGATGGAGTGATGTTCATAACAAGGGCACTGATTTATAGCTGAAACCTGGGCACCTGGCTCTGGATTGTGACCTTCTCAAGGGCAGGAACTGGAACTGGTTTCTGTTTGGTTCAACCGACACACGTTTTGTAAAATATCCTCTTCTGTACCAGGAACTGTGGTAGGGGCTGGGGCTACAATGATGACTGCGAGTTGGTCTCTGCTCTCTAAAGGCTTATGGTCTAGCAAGAGAGAAAAATAGAATTTTAATATGTGTTGCAGATACTATTTTAGTGCGATGCCCAGGATTCTATGGGAGTACAAAGGAGTCCGCATCTTATTTATCTTTGTCCCTGGTGGTACTTAGCAGAGTGCTGTGAACCTGTCAGGCTCTCAGTTCACATTTGTGGAGTCTGACTGAAAGTTCATGAAGGTATTTAAAAAAAAAGAAATAACTCTGCCCAAATTTTGAGATAAATATGGGAGGAAACAAGGACACATAATCCTGCTTTGGTAGATGTGGGGGGATGGCTTGAAGAAGTTGTCAGCGCCCATCCAATCTTGGTTTGTTTCTTATCAAGAAAGGAAACAATTTTCTTTAGAGGTTCATTTGGCTAGAAATCATATTTGCAAAGCATAGAGGAGTCAATTAAATAGCCAGAGCCAATTTTCTGAGGGGTTCATGCCTGGATCCTACCTCCAAATAGGATTTCTAACTAGGTGAACCTCTGTAAAGAAAATTGCTTCCTTTCTTAATAAAAATAAGACCAAGATTCGGGGAGGATTTTGGAGTAAGATGACACTGAATACAAAGATCTAACCCCCTTTTTCTATCTGAAGCTGCATCAGGACTAGAAACCACAGAAAGATGCCAGGCACACAACTTACACATTGATGCGTTTTTCTTTTTGTTTTTGTAATCTACAGGGCAGTTGGGACTAAGTAGAGGATATTGAGAGTTGAACCTTAGTTCCCCTTTTAGAAAGCAATGTTGTAAAGATATAAAATTGGAGATTCTAGAAGAATCCTGTACTCTTTAGGAGTGAGAGTAAGCCCTGGAACAGTCAGGGGTCTTTCCATGTAGAACCACTTTTGCTACTGTGGGTCAAAAGCCTTTGAAAGCAATGCCTCAGAGAGCCCAAGGGCAAACTTGAATGTGGCACTCCCAAATAGAAATGGAGAGGGTAGGGTGGTGGAGAGAAGCCATTTACCAGTGAGGAAGTTGGACAATCACATTATGTACTTGTGATTGCCAGGCCAAACTGGAAACCAGACATAAAAAATTGGCTCCATAGTTAGCAGCTTTACCAGACACAAAGGAGAAATTATCCAGGGATGAAATTCCCCTGCTGGCAGTGACTACTGTCCCGGCTTCTTCCTCATTCCCCATTGGCTTCTGGATTATTTAACTGATATCCCAAGTTTATAACAACCAGCTTTCCAGCCTAAAATCTGAGTATTCTAACAGCCTCTGTATGTGCCATGAGAGTAGCCAAGAAGAATCTACCCACAATTTGAACAAAACAAACCTTTGCAGATTTCTTCTTTTTCAAGTTTGGATATAAAGAAGAAGAAAGGAGAAGGAATCTCATAGGTCTGTGAAAGAAAAGATGGTGTATCTAAAAAAATATAAACTAGCTAGAGAAAGAGCAGTTTTGAAAAGTGTTTACTTTTACAGAAAACTAGATAAAATTGAGATATTTATTAACTTTGTATTTTCCACAAACTTCTAGAGAAAATAAACACAATGAGAGAAAAGACAAAAATAAATAAATAAATAAATAAAATAAGGCAACAGAATAAGCCGGAAAAAGTTGCTGGTTAACTTAGGGAAATGACCAAAGAATAAATGGTATATGAAGCAGCAAAAAGCAGAATCTACTTTGTAGAAAATCTAGTTCGTAATACAGAAAATGAGCTTGAGAAACTCTCACATAATTGAAAGGAAAACAACTTTAAAATGGTGACTGAGATTATAATGAATATGGAAGGTAGTTTGCAGGAATTAAACATGAAAAATTGATGTTCTTAAGCTGATTGAAGACTTAAATCTGCAGCTTAAAATGACTTACCAGTAACAGACAAAATCAAAAAAAGGAAACTAATGGCTGGGCATATTTTGATGAAAATTTAGTATTTCTTTTTTTTTTTGAGTTGGAGTCTCACTCTGTCGCCCAGACTGGAGTGCAGTGGCCGCTCCCGGCCACCGCAGCCTCGACTTGCTGGGCTCAGGTGATCCTTCCGCCTCAGCCTTCCAAGTAGCCAGAATTACAGGCATGTGCTACCACGCCCGGCTGATTTTTTGATTTATCGTAGAGATGAGGTCTCGCTGCCCAGGTGGGTCTCGAACCCGCGGGCTCAGGGAAAATTTAGTATTTCATAAGACACCTCATACAACATGCACCCACTATAAACCATTCTTATACAGTGTGAAACAGTGAAAGACACATCTCATACAACATGTACCCAGTATAAACACTTCTTATACAATGTGTAACCATGAAAGATACATTTCATACAACATGCAGTCAGTTATAAACACCTTACACAATGTGCAACACTGGATAGACACATCTCATACAAAATACAGCCAGTTAGAAGCACATATTATACGAAGTGCAACAGTGACTGACATATCTTATAATAAAACATGCATCAAGTTATAAATACATCTTATACAATGTGCAACAGTGACAGACAAATCTCATACAACATGCATCCAGTATATAAAAAAAGAAAATTTAGTATTTCATAGATATGAAATCAGTGGTAGAATGAAAAATTTCCAAATAACAAAGGAAGAGAAAGAAAAGACACACATAGAAAAGAAACTAAAGGAATCATAAATAAATATGATAGAAATGATAACGTGATGATAAATATAAATGACTTAAATTCCATTATTAAATAGCAAAGATTCTCAGTTTGGGTCATTCTTCTAAGAATACTCCCCCCCAAATCTACCTGTTTGTATTTTATAAAAGAAAGTAACTCAATATTTGAAAAGTGCCAAGAAAAAGTTATAATGTAAAATATAAAAAGAAAGCAGGGTTGGCAATATTAATATGGAAAAGTAGAATTCAAGGCAAAACAGCAATCAATGTAATGGAGGGCTGTTATCCATTCATAAAAGGTAAAATCCACAACAAAGTTACCTTATAAATCTTCATATTGTCTAATATATATTATAACATAATATTTATATGTACACACACATATGTAATGATTAAAGTATGGAGAAATTCACAATACAATTGTAGTGGTAGATTTTTAACACACATCACTTGATATATCAAGGGTAAGAAGTGAAAGGATAGGGATAATCTCATTATTATTTATGTCAATTATATAGTTATCTTTATATATATATATATCATTTCTATATTTAACTATCGAACTTTGATCCTCTGACACAGTGGTTTCCAACCTTTTTGGCATCAGGGACCAGTTTCATGGAAGACAGTTTTTCCTCGGACTGGAGAAAGGGATTATCAGGCACTAGATACTCATAAGGGGCATGCAACCTAGTTCCTTTGCATAAGCAGTTCATAATAGGGTTCTTGCTCCCATGAGAATCTGATGCCGTGGCTGATCTGACAGAACGTGGAGCTCAGCTGACCCGCTGCTCACCTCTTGCTGTGTGGCCTGGTTCCTAACAGAGCGTGGACCAGTACCAGTCTACCTCCTGGAGATCCCTGCTGTAACATATTTTTTCTTTCTTTTCAAGTGCCTATGGGGTATTTACAGAAATTGCTTACATAGTAGATAAGTGGTTTTCTGTGAGCCTGCTATATCAGAATCATCTTGAATCTTTAAAACAAAGCAAAGCAAAACAAAATGAAGCAAGCAAACAAACAAAGAAAAACCAAAATCCAGACTTTTGGGCTGCAACTCAACCATTTAAAACACACACACACACACACACACACACACACACACACACACACACACACATGAATATATATATATAAGATTTGTAAATTTGTATATATGTTATTCTGCCATAGTTCTTTGTTTCGGTAGGATCCTATAGAGCACACTATTCTGTGACTTGCTTCTTGTAACAATATATCTGAGACCTTTCCATATTACTGTGGAGAGTATGTCTAGAGAGTTTCTTAATTCCTTTTACTGCTTCATAATGTTTCATTGCATGGATGTGAAATAATTTATTTAATAGATCTCCTGTTAATGACCGTTGCCAAGAAGTGAAATAGCTGATCAAAACATAAATACATTTATTTTGATAGGTAGTGCCCAATTGCCCTTTGTAGGGGCTGTATGAATTTGAACTTTCACCAGCAATTTATGAGAGTGCCTATTTTTCCAAAGCCTCTTCAATAGAATGTATTCTTAAAAACTTGGATTTATGCCAATCTGTTAGGTAAAAATGGTGTTTAGTTTAAATTTACAAGAAACTTAATATGAATCATGTTGGGCATCTCTTCATATATTTAATAACTACTTGTACTTATTTGTTTTGAACTGTCTGTTCATCAGCTTTGCTCCTTTTTATGTTGGACTATTAGTTGAAATTTCTATTTTAAAAAGGCTTGTAGATAATTCTTCATAACAGGTATATTTAGGAACTTTTGAACCATGAAGTAAACCTAAATAAATTTCAAAAAGCAAACACTCTGCTGTATCTTTTCACTTATAATTTGACAATAAAACTAGGAATTGATAACAAAATAATGTCTTAAAAACCCTCTTAATCATTTGGAAATAAACTACTTCAATACTTTCTTAAATAACTTTTGGGCAAAAGAAGAAATCAAAGCTGAAGTTACAGAATATTTATAAAGCAATGACACCCAATTACACGTAAAAACATGTGGGTTAGGGTAAAAACATTAGAATAAAATTCATTTCCTTAAATGGTTTCTTATTAAATAAGATAGAATAATATTTGCAAGTTATTATTGTTGTTAGTAATCTCTCTGTGCCTCACTTTCCTTATTTACCTTAAAATTATTGCATGTTTATATGCCTGATGAGTCAGGGCCGTTATTGAGTAGTTGTTGCTACTCAATAATGGTAGTGGTAGCTGCTATTATTATTATCAATATTATTACCTAAAAAAAGTAAGAGGAAGGAATTGAGAAATATTAAAGCAGAAATAAATAAACTAGAAATAAAAAGAATATGACTTGATAAATAAATCTAGGCTTCTTTTTGTAAAACAGAACAAGATAGGTAACTCGCTAGTCAAAACAGATAAAAAGGGAAAGTAAAAATACATAAAATTAGGCACAAAAAGACAATACAGATGTGAAGAAGATTAAATGATTACTAATAGATGCTATATTCAACTTTTGTTATTAAATCGGAAATTTTATTGGAAACAGATGCTTTTCTAGGAAAGTATATATTATCAAATGTAGCTCAAGATGAGGCAAAAAACCTGAACAGACCAATAGCAATGGAATAAACTGAAAAAATTCTCAAAGAATTCTCTCTCCAATATTTTCAGATCTAGATAATTTTGTAGGTAGCTATTATAAACTTTAAAGGAACAAATTTTATATTATTTAAACTGTTTAAGAGAAAAGGAAAATATGAAAAGCTTCCTAATTAATTTAATAATGCTTAAATATCCTCATGAAAAATTTGGGCAATTAAAATGAAAAATAAAAATAAAGAAAGAGTAGGGGCCAGTATTCCTTATAAATATAGATGTAAATGTTCTAAATAAAATATCAGTCCCAGAAACTCAAATCTGAGCAGTTAAGTATAGTTCACCATGATCAAGGTTTATTTTAGCAATTCAAGGACGGTTAATGTTAGGAAATCCATTTATGCATTCAGTGTTTATTTATTTATTTATTTATTTATTTATTTATTTATTTTCCATTAATCAGTATTTTTTATTATGGTTTTGTGGGGTACAGTTAAGGGTTAGGTGTACAATGGCGTTTCATTCAGGCACCCTGTAGATAAGAAGTGTTTTCCCATCCCCCGACAGATATTTGCTACTGTTAATCCCATCCCCCTCCCCCCCATAGTTTCCCAGTACCATCAGTCATTTTCTCATAGTATTGCATTGGATGTTCAAGGTCCATTATATGAGTGAGAACATGTGATATTCGGATTTTTGTTTTTGTGAGAGGTCACTCAGTATTATAGACTCTAGTTCCATCCAGGTTGCAGCGAAATTCATGATTTTGTTCTTTTTTATGGCTGCGTAGTATTCCATCGTGTATATGTACCACATTTTTTTAATCCAGTCCTCTTTTGATGGGCAGCATGGTTGTTTCCAGGTTCTTGCTATTGTGAACAATGCTGCGATAAACATACGTGTGCAGGTATCTTTTTTATAGAGTGATTTGTGTTCTTCAGGGTATATTCCCAGTAGGGGGATTGCAGGGTCATATGGAAGGTCAATTTTTATAGCTTTTAGGAATCGCCACACTGCTTTCCACAGAGGTTGCACTAGTTTACACTCCCACCAACAGTGTAGAAGTGTTCCCTTTTCACCACACCCTCTCCAGCAGCTGTTATTTTTTGAGTTGTTGATAATTGCCATTCTGACTGGAGTTAGGTGGTATCTCAGTGTGGTTTTGATTTGCATCTCCCTGATGATTAGTGAGGTTGAGCATTTCTTCATGTGTTTGTTGGCTGCTCGAATGTCTTCTTTTGTGAAGTGTCTGTTCATGTCTTTTGCCCATTTTATAATGGGGTTGTTTGTTTTCTTCTTTTCAGTACGCTTCAGTTCCTTGTAGATCCAGGATGTTAAGCCCTAGAGTTGGCAAATACTTTTTCCCAGTCTGTAGGCTGTCTCCCTGCTCTCTTGATGGTTTCTTTGGCTTTGCAGAAGCTTGTCAGTTTAATAAGGTCCCATTTGTCTATCTTCTCTCTTAAGTCCTGTGGGTTTCGGGTTTTGTACAGGAATTGGATGCCAGTTCCGATTTCCATGAGAGTATTTCCTTCCTTTTCTAAGGTTCTTATGGTTTGAGGTTTTACATTTAGGTCTCTGATCCATTTGGAGTCAACCTTTGTGCATGGGGATAGATAGGGGTCCTGTTTCAATCTTCTGCATGTGGTCAGCCAATTTTCCCAGCACCATTTACTGAATAGGTTCTCCTCTCCCCAGTGGTAGGTGGTGGGGGCTTTGTCGAAGATGAGTTGGTTGAGAAATTGAGGTTTTGCTTCTGGAATCTCAATTCTGTTCCATTGATCTATATGCCTGTTCCTGTACCAATACCAAGCTGTTTTGATGATTGTAGCTTTATAGTAAAGTTTGAAATCTGGTATTGTGATACCACCTGCTTTGTTTTTTTTTGCTGAGGATTGTTCTGGCTATTCTTGGATGTTTGTGTTTCCATATGAATTCCTGTGTTGTTTTTTC